>NC_084742.1:20581438-20881438 GCF_033978785.1 Entelurus aequoreus | reverse complement strand
AAGTTCCAGGAAAAAGGCAAATCTGTGTTGGGTTTAGTGTGGATCTATCCTGTAAGGTGTGATCACCTAGTAGACGTTGCCTCACTGTCTCTACTGCATCCTGGGTTGGAATACAGGTGAACAGGGAGGTGACGTCAAATGAAACTATAGTTTCATTTTTGGTCCAGTTTTAGATCTCTGATCTCTGCTACAAAGTCAATTGAGTTTTGGACATGGTGTGGAGTTTTGCCAACCAAAGTTGCTAAGATGTTGGCCACATACTCAGCAATAGTGTATGTCACAGAGTTAATGCTGCTGACAATGGATCTTAAGGGAGCCCCATCTTTGTGTGTTTTTGGAAGGCCATAAACGCCAAGAATGGTTTCTTATGTAAATAAGTATTATAAATATTTCACTGCATTTATGTTTGTGGTTTGCTAAATGTATTTACACGTTTTTGAATTATACATTTTATATTTGCGTTCATTACACGTTAGACATTTTTACAGTTAAAAAACGTGTACCTACTTGAATTTTAGGTTTTTAAATACATTTTAGGTCTGATGTGTTAATAATGGGTCTGATCGACTAGGCTCCAAATAGTACGCACTAAACAGTGTGTGCAAACTATAAATTTGAATGTATTATTAGTGGGCGTGTTGCATGTGATCTGCTAAGATTGCGTGTACAATTGATAACTGGTGCAGACCACCTTATTTAAATTAGGTTTCTGTGTGTACTAAGCGGCTATCACCATGGATACACTAATTTATTGCACATTCGTGTTATTAAGCTCCTACCTGTGGCGTTTTGCCAAGTTTTGAAACATGCAGCAGACATGTATCACATTTTATGGGCTTTTTATACGCAGTCCTGCAGTGCATGGTACCCACTTTTTTACTGTGCTAAAAGTGCGCTAACGAGAGGTGCTGGCACTAACTGCGAGCATGCTTTGTAATGTTCCAGACGCAAAAAAATGCATATTGCAAAAAAGTTTTTAATAATATATCTTCTGTATGAAAAAATTAACGTCATTAAAAAAAAACGGCAGCAGCTGCCTCTATTCTCTTAGCCTTTTCTGCACAACTGCCAGTTTGCACTTCATTCATAGGTGAACTTAATAAAGACACAAAACAGCGGCCGCAGAACAATTATAGTTTTAATAGATCACACTGCGTGTGCTAAATATTTATATTTGTATTTTGGTTCAGATGATAAGCATTTATTCTGCGTTTCATGAAGACAGAGAAATGATCGTGCTCCTTATATTGCTCACGCACAAGTTGAGTAGAACAGCATTGCATGTGCTATCAATTTTAGTTTCCACATGTTTAATACATGCAAACCTTTAATAGATCAGGCCCTTAGTCAAAATGAAAACATTTACAGAGGCCCTAATATGCAAAACCAACTTCTCTTATCTGCTGGCACCTGTTTTGGTGTATTTTGGGATCCCCATAAAATGTTGAAATCAAACCATAGAGGCAAAGGTATTTATAAAACAATCTTGCCTTCTTCCAAACATGCTCCAAACAAGTGGTTAAAGAAATTGACACTTTGGTGACATATTTTGCCTCGGTTATATCAGTGGATAGTTCCATATATGGTAGAGGTTTACCCGAAGAGCTGGCTGCAGCAACACAACCAGGAGGACTTTGAGTTGGATAGCAGACGCGCTATCCGACGCTAACCGCCGACCGCATCGATGATCGGCTGAAGTCCTTCGTCGCGCCGTCGATCGCTGGAGCGCAGGTGAGCACGGGTGTTGATGAGCAGATGAGGGCTGGCGTAGGTGGAGCACTAATGTTTTTATCATAGCTCTGACGAGGTCCCGTAGCTAAGTTAGCTTCAATGGCGTCGTTAGCAACAGCATTGCTAGGCTTTGACAGGCGGCACAGCATTAACCGTGTGGTTACAGGTCCAGTGTTTGGTTCGGTGTCTCCTGATAGTAGTATTGTTGATCTTCTGTCTATCCTTCCAGTCAGGGGCTTATTTATTTTGTTTCTATCTGCATTTAAGCACGATGCTATCATGTTAGCTCTGATCCACAATAGAAAAAGGAGAAAGTGTGGAATCCAATGAGCCCTTTTACCTAAGTTACGGTCAGAGCGAAAAAAGATACGTCCTGCACTGCACTCTAGTCCTTCACTCTCACGTTCCTCATCCACAAATCTTTCATCCTCGCTCAAATTAATGGGGTAATTGTGACCCACCCATAATGTGTCACATTTTTGTGTTGATTTATTTATTTTATTTTATGGTTTGAATTCGTTTTTGGAGCTGTCATTCCACATTTATTACTATTCGCATTGGTCAGTAGGGGGCAGTAGGGCGTTTCTTCCCAATTGAATGCGATCACCTGCAGACCGGAAGCTTCTCGTCATTCTGATGAGAGCGACCAGTCTGTAAACATCTGAAACGTTCTGTGTGATTTTTCCTCCTGTATAACAGGTTAGTTTTGGTGAATCAACTCACTGAATAATATCCATGTGATCTTTATAAGTTTAAGTACACATTCTGATGGTGGAGCCTAACTCTGAAGTGTTTGTAAGTTGTAGTTTGTATTTGTGAATGAATCCAGTGCACAGCTGCAGTAATCAATACAAAATGGCGACGTGAGTGCGCAATGTTTGTATAGGAACTTCTGATCCTAATTCAGACTCCCAAATTAGAGCTCCCATTTTCTTATTGATTTTATAATGTATAGTTGTGTAATGTGTGTGTTCTGAAAGAGGTTTTACATGCTATTTTGTGGTGTTTAGACATGGTTATATAAGTTAAGCTCTCAGGAATGGTCAATGAACATTTCAAGTACAGTAACTTAAAGCTGCTATTATTAGAAGAAGAATATGAAGAAAAGTAAAGTATTTAAATAAATGTTGCTAAATTGTGCATTAAGTTAAAGGTGAATATTCCCGAGAAAGATAAGACAGTCAAATAATGTCTAATTTGGCACTATATTGTATGTTTTGGAGTGATGTGGATATGTAAAAAATATATGGTAAAGGCATACAGTATTGTTATGGTAATTATTACTCCAGTGATACAGTAACTGTTTAATGATAGTTTATTGAGTGTTTTGATGAACATAGAGGTGAAGATAAAGTAAAATACATTGACATGATAATACAAACTGACAAAATATATGGGAAATGAAGTGAATTGTGGATTTGTAATTTCTGTTAATAAATTCTGATGAGAGCGACCAGTCTGTAAACATCTGAAACGTTCTGTGTGATTTTTCCTCCTGTATAACAGGACATTATTATCTGACTGCTTGTCCTGGCTACCTGGGACCTGCAACATAATCGTCGCTTTCTCGGTCCAAATCGCTCTCGCTGCTGGTGTAAACAATGGGGAAATGTGAGGAGCCCTTCAACCTGCGACGTCACTACTTCCGGTACAGGCAAGGCTTTTTTTATCAGATACCCAAAGTTGCGAACTTTATCGTCGATGTTCTCTACTAAATCCTTTCAGCAAAAATATGGCAATATCGCAAAATGATCAAGTATGACACATAGAATGGATCTGCTATCCCCGTTTAAATAAAAACAATTCATTTCAGTAGGCCTTTAAGGTTAGATTAAAGGGCTAAAAACTACCAAAGACTCCAAAGGGTTGGTGGTGCAAGCAAACATTTGGGTAAAAAAATGGTATCATCCTTACCTTTCCTCTCCTCGCTCCCAGCTCTGTACCAGCTTGCCAGCGTGTGCAGCGGAATGTAGTTGGCTTCAAACTCACAGTTGGGGTTGAGGAGGAGGCCCCGGAGGCGGGCCCTGAGCCGAGGCTCGCGTCCCTTGAATGGACCCAAGAAAAGGCGTCTGGAGTCGTAGTCGTTGGCGTGCAAGTTGTCCCAGATGAGTGGAGGACGCTGGAGTACGGACTCCACCTCAGCCAGACAGTCCACAGACAGTTTTCTTGAGATGACCTTACTTCCTGCAGAAACCCAGAGAGGAGGGTGAAAAATAAAGGCGCTGGCAGCTCGTTATATGTGAACACTCTCACCTGTCCATATGACTGTGATGTTAGGAAGCAGGTCCTCGCCAACGGTCTGCAGGTATGGAGATTTCAGCACACTGGGAGAACACAGAGAAGCGCAGTACTCTAAAAAAAAGGAGAGGATACTCAGTCATTAGTTTTCATCCTCAAGTTGACAAGTAAATGTTTGACACAGTTACGCACGGCACACACCTGTCGGGCAGAAGAGAAAGACAGGCGGCTCCCCCAGGAAGTGATAAATCTCATTGGTTATGGTGACCTGAGCGTGTGCAAAGGAAGAGAAGGCCTCACTGTCGGCCTGACACAAGGAGTGGTCGATATCATCAAACAGGATGGCAAACGCCCGGCAGCCCAGATCAGACACCTGCAGGCCGGGAGAAGAAACCAACTGCTGGAGACAGAGCGTGCGACGGGGTCGGATTATTGGGGCGCCTCCTACTTGTCTCAGCTTGCGTTTAAGAAGTGTCAAGTCACAGGGGGATGAGAAGACGATGTCCTGGCCGGGAGAGAGGGCGTAAACAAACCCGAGGCCTCTCGACTGGGCCTCCGCAATCAGAGTGCGCAGCTGACCTGAGAGGAGAGGCTTGGCATGAAGGTGACAGAACACAAGGGTGAACGGGACACTTTTGTAGTACCTTCTTCCTCAGGTGAATAGACTTCTCTCCACAGCAGCCTGTGTTTTAGGTCATCTTTTGGGCCGTACAGGTAGGTATTCAAACCCCAGTCCTGCATCCTTTAGCAAAGAGAGCAAACTTAGCCCAGCGCTGTATTGATCTTGAGGATAATTTAGCGGAAATGACCTCCTGAATTATACATATGATGCGAGCAGTCAGCTGATATGAGGAAAGTGTTTACATGATCAACGTGTTTCCATTTTAGGCTGCTTCCTGTGCAGATGGCATGAACATCAACAATGCTGCACACACACACTCACACACACACACACGCTGTGCAGCCATGCCCACTCTGCCAAACTTATGCAACACTGAACACTTGAGCTGTAAAAAAGTGGATCTATAAATAACGACAGTGCCCACATGCTGGGCTGCTGCTACGGCAACGTGGCGAAAACATGCATGCGATCCAAAATATTTTTGAACTTTTGTGCAAACATATATTTAGGAGTGTACTGGGGTGCTGCCTTTGTGATTGTTTGTTTAAATATAGCAAAAAATGGTGGCACACTTACCACTGGAAGAGAACTTTCCTCTGGTCCATTGACCATGGTCTCCCATAGAAACCTAGAGAAATAAAATGAAATGTAATAAATCAGGATAGATGCCATTGAGGCCCTGCTATTGTCTGCTATTACAATTACAGCAATCCTAAAAGTGGTACAAGTCAAAGTTACCACCCCCTGTGGTGTTCACTGCAGCCCATCTCTTTTCGTCTCGTGTTTGCCAGAGGCAGAATTCATTTTTACATAGCGTTTGCTATTATTAGAAACGGAAGCATCTCCAGGGTCCTTCTTCTTCCTTTGTGATGTCTGAATATGTATGTGAGCTGTACATCAGATGTAGTACTGCTAATATGACACCGCTCTGGTGCAGGCCTACAGGGAGTGCGGCCTTTTGATGTGTGCATCGCCATCCTGTTCCCCCAACGAGACTAATTGCCACGCAACACAGTAGAGGGTGTTACTATAGGTAATTAAACATGACTCAGAGCCTTGCATTCAAAGTTTGCATTGATTATGGTGAGTAGTTTGGCATTTTGCATTCAGTCACCATCTCCTCATGCACTTATGGCCACAACATTAGGTACACCTGCATCAAACTGAAAGCTCGTTCTGCATTTCTATCCACTAAATGAGTTCACCGGAAATAAAAAACAAAACATGAATTGTAAAGTTGTAATTATAGATGGATCTCATGTGTACATCAGCTTCCTTCCTTTCACCTGAGCAGGCTGGGAGTGATGCCTTCATGCATGGCCGCTGCAGCCAACAAACTCATTCACTTGAAAGGCTGCAAGGGAGCGAGCTACATGCCCACAGAAATGTAGGTCAAACGGATGGAGAAGGCGGAGGGGGGTGGGGGGAGAATGAGAAAGGGAGAAAATGGCATGATGTGACAGGTGAGGGATGCTCTTACCTTCCACCACCCCACAGAGAAAGTGCTTCTCCTCCTCCATCCTGCCGCCCTTCCAGCGTCCAGTCGGCCGTAAAGCAACCAGGGAAGCTGCGATGCTCTCCCGCCGTCTTTGGGGCTAATTTGTGGCTGAATGCTTCATACTTCTTCTTCCTCTGCCTGCCTCCTCCTCCTCCTCTACTCCCCTCATCCTCCTCTTCACTGTGCTGCTCTTACCACTGGGGCTCTCCGTGTTGCCTTTACGTGTACAACAAAAGCTAGTATTTTCCAGTACCACGATCTACTTGCTATATGCATTTTCGAACGTAAGACAAACAATGTTATGAGTTTTTTGTAAATCCAACTAGGCAAATTACACTTTATCTTACTGACTTTTTTTCCCATTAAAAAAAAACTCTTTACCTTTTCATTTATTCACCTGACATTTTGTTTTATTCATTTATTCCGCCTATCCGGGACAAACCCCTCCCCCAGAGGTGTGGCGTCATTGCAAAATTGGGTTGGGCAATACTGCGAATGTTCTGATAGCGAAGATATCCAGGCCAATATCGCCAATACCGAAACTTCTTTACGTGGTCATTGTTCAGGACTATTGAATAACTTTATTTTTTAGCTTAATATTAAAATAAAATAAAACACAATAACGATTTCCCAAATAAAAATATTGTAAATGAACAACCTGTAAAAAAAATAAGACATACATACAACAATATAAGACAATATCAACAAAACAATCACCTTTTTCATTTTTGTACCATACAGTTGTTGGAGGAAAATAACCAATATCGCTAAATCACAAAAATCCCCCATTGGGTCACATTCAAATAATTTGGCTCATTTAAAGCCCTCTGTATCCAGGGTTTTTTAACGAATATAACTGTAATATACATATACAGTACAGTGCATTTGAATAACACAACAAAAAACATGGAAATTTACTGTAAAATATTGACCGTATCACGCTAGTATTGATGAATCGATCCGATACCAATATTACCTTTAGTGTCGATATGCTATTTGAAAGTATCTGCCCACGGTCTGTTAAAATGTGCTTAAGTAGCTAATTCTCCCTACAGTGTTTAGCATATGTTTACTGCTCGAAAAAGTGACGCTTTCTATTCAACTTCAAGGTAGGAGCAATGCATTGATTGATTGATTGAGACTTTAATTAGTAGGTTGCACAGTGAAGTACATATTCCGTACAATTGACCACTAAATGGTAATACCCGAATACGTTTTTCAACTTGTTTAAGTCGGGGTCCACTTAAATTGATTCATGATACAGATATATACAATCAGATACTATCATCATAATACAGTAGACTATGTCAACTCTCCTTCGATCATTTCTATGACTTAAATCAGTGTAATGTCCGTCATCTTTGCTCAGGAAGGTAAATGCTTCAAGTGCAATGGAAGCTGTGGCCAGGGGCGTCGAAGTGGAAGGGTAAGTGGGGATGTTGTACACGGGCCGCAACGTGGGCCCCTGAGCTTCTGTAAAGTTTGAATATATTTTTAATGTTATTTAGATATGAAATAAATATTAATATAAAACAAACATAGCTATGAAAATTCAATAAGGTTGTTTGAATCTATGACGTTTAACTGCCTACACCCCCTATCAAACATGCAAAATGGTTCGTCATCATCTAGCTCAGGGATTCTCAAACTGTGGTACGGTACATGGGCTCTATCTAGCGGTACGCCAAAGAATCACTTGATTAAAGTACATTTTTTTATTATCCTATATTTATACACACTGTTACTGTTCAAACTGCCTTATGTTATAGAGGCCCAAAAAATTAAATATAATTCATAAATAACATTTCTGCCTAGTTTTAAATGAATATTTAGGCCTACAACACTACTGCATTTTAACGTTGGTCATTATTATGGTACTTGGAGAGCCAAGTTTTTTCTGAGGTGGTATTTGGTGAAAAGGGTTTAAGAACCACTGATCTCGCCCATGGGTGTTACCGGTATAGTGCTGACTTTGACAATGTCACAAATATGTATGAATTGACTGATTGATTGGACAATCCCTACTAACAAAGTGTTACAAAACTAAACATAATTAGCCTTTGTCTGATTAAGGCCTTACAAAAAGTTTCATTTGCACAATTATTTTACATTCTTGGATGTGTCCTTATCTTTTATATGAGATGGTCGGTTATCAGACATCCTCTTTCACACATTAACCTGTCACAGCTTTCACCACAGACCTGAGACGTGCATTCCACTACAGAAAAAGCTCTACTCGCCCACCGCTAAACTGACCTTAAAGCTCGCTTTGGCGCGCACAAGTGGGCAGTGTAATCAGATTAGTGCGCAGGCAGGATTACCCGTGCAAGCAGATGGAACACTGAGGCGGTCTTCAGGTTTACTTTGAGCCAAAGTGCACACACAGGCAGAGGCTCAAGAGGAGGACAGGATGAAGATGGATTAAACCCCATGTTGTTCAAGCAGATATAAAAGAAGACACAGCACAGGAATTGCTGGAAAACCAGGGTAAGGTTAAATATATCCATATGACTCCATTGTGTTTATAGTGCTTGTCATTTAAACTCCATCCAGGTGCTTTGATTGATTGTGTGAAGGTGTGATGTCTCCCGTGGTGGACGAGACAGCGGGGGACCTCCCAGTTCACGATGTGGGGCTGATGAGGGGAGGACTCATGCCGACTGTTCCAGGTTTGTTTGTCTAAAAAAAATATGTGAGACCAACAGAAATTAACAGCATAAGGTCTTGTCTCAGCAGATGCCACACGTGATGTGAAGCCGTGGAAGAAGCATCACATCATGATGACCAAAGGTGAGAACGCACCTTCAACTTCTTTCGATTTTTTCTTGACACTCTTCTGTCCCCCGCAGATCCTCAGCGGCTCTTTCGTTTCCCCAGGGAGCAACTGGAGGACCTTTGCCTTCACCTGCAAGAAGAGAACACTGTGTTAAGAATGCACTCACGAGCACAAGAGCAAAAGATGCGCAGGTGCTTTGCATAGTTAGGAATGTTCTACAATGCATTCATACACTTGTAGTCTCCAATACATATACAGACACAAAAGCATAAAATAGCTTTTCTCTAAAAAAGGATGTCCACCAGACTGATTCGTCTCCGTCAGGCCAGTCCCGGTGCCAAAGAGAGGGACATGGAGGACTCATTGCAAGAGCTGGAAGCTCGTGTGGCCACGTTGGAGAGCCAGAAGGTTGTCTTACAGAACAAACTCAGCCTGGCCAAGCAGCATATTCTGGACTTGGGGGGGCGTACACCTTACAAGTTCATTAAAGGTGTGTGTGGGAGCGTGCATGTGCGAGTGTGTACTGTATTCCAAGTTGTGCCTTCTGTGTCTTTCTCCTTTTCAAAGGTAAATGTGCAGAAGTTGATGGCGGAGTCAGGAGGGCTGCGCAGACGGCCCCACCCCGCTACGGCCCAACAACAGAGGACACCAGGGGACAGATGGAGAAATTGTAAAATTAAAATCATCCCTCTTCTTCATTTGTTGCCCACCCCTTTGAAAACCCATGTTTTCTCCATCCAGCTGTGTGAGCGAGCAGATGAGGGTGACGGAGCTCCAACTGGCCCTCCGAGACACACTACAAGATAAAGAGCGAGAGATGGAGGGCACCATTAGAGAGATGAAGAAGCAACAGGCTGAAAGACACAAGTGAGGACAGCAGAGCTTTCGCTAACGAAGCCTCACTCACAGCTGATTATTTTGTGGTCAGAGCAACCATCAGAGAAAACTTGGATGTGATCCGTCTCCAAAAGAAGCTTTCCGAGAAGAGCACGGCCCTGCGGGTAACCCAGCAGAAGATCACTGACCTGCAACAGGTGGGATGATATTTACCAAAACACTAAGCACACTAAGGGTGGGATAAATAAAGTTTATATTTTCCATCGCTCTGCTTCTTCTCTTGGCAGGCCTATGAGAAGCAGCTGGAGGAGGTGAAAAAGCAATGAAAACCTCATGTGGTTCTCCTGGTAATGAAGTCAGCATTTAATTTTTGCTTATCTCAGACTCAGACGTCACTGACGGAAAGCCAGACTGTCCTCCTAGAGAAGGTGGAGGAGCTGAGTGAGAAGCTGAAGCAGGAGAGGCAGAGAGTGCTGACCCTGGATGGTCAACTCACAACTGCCAGCTTGTCTCTGCAGAACCTGGAAAAGGTCTGGACACGAGCAGGACTTTCAGTCATTGAAATAATCTATTAAGTAATGTCATTTTTGTCCTCCAGCTACAAGAGCGTATAAGTGACCTGGAGGGAGAGAGGGATCGGATAAAAGAAAGCTATGACTCGCTACTTGAGAGGTAAGAGCAAAAAACTGCTGGATATTTACCACACTTCAAAATTATTCATCCAGGTTTCTCTTCTCGTAGTACTTTATCTACTTACAACGACACTGTGGAAGAACACAAGGTGGTGTACAAGGAAAGGGACGCACCAGAAGACACCGTTTCCACAATAGATGCAAATATCCTGGAGAAAGCGCTGCAGGCGGAGCGGGAGGAAAGAGGCAGGCTGGAATCGGAGAAGGAGAAGCTCAGACAAGAGAAGGAGATAATGGAGGAGCAGAGGGAGCAAGAAGGAGGTGGGAGCTGCGATGGACTTGTTTGTCCATTTAATGCAGCTAATTTTTGTATTTGCCTGCAACCCATTCTATAAACACAGCAACACATAGCCTGCATTAGAACATTACACAGGTAACACCACCCTATGGAAAATTGGCTATTTTGCCATTTTTGTGTCCTGCAGAGACCATCACTGATTTCGCAATAAGTCTGGACCTGGTAAAGTCCAGATAATCATCCCGTCAAAAAGTGTCCTCTAGTGTTGCCAAGAAAAACTGAAACTGTCCCAAATGCCACCTGCAAACAACATGGATGTCTACCTCTTAAAGTAGACTCAGGGTTTCCCCTTAATATAACTGAATGTGGCGGACCGCCACTGCTTTTTTATTACCATGTTTTACTCTTTTACTTTAAAACAAATTAAAGTAATACCAGCGCCCCCCGCGACCCCGAAGGGAATAAGCGGTAGAAAATGGATGGATGGATGGATAATATATTGTCGCTTCCAGAAGAAACTATACAACGTCCAACACTATTTTTAACTTTTATTACTAATCTTATGATAACAAATAGTACAATTCCAAAAGGTTTTACCTCCCATTTCCACATTTTCGTCTCCGTAACTCGAGTCCATGCTTCCCCGCCGGACACACAACAACACTTTCTCATTCTCGGCCAATCGCCTTTCAGGCACGGACGGTGTGTTTACAAACATGGGAAAAACTGATATTAAGTCCAAACCACACAAACATTAAACATTACCACCAGCAAGTCGTTACGGTTTGAATGGATATACTGTATATATAGCCTATTATTTGCGCACTATTGACATGTGATGTACCGAAAACTCGACCACCAAAGAAAGATTTTGATTACTGAAAACATTTGATAACCGGATGTAAACAAGACGCACGCCATTGTCTAGAGCGTCGTCAGCATGTCTGCAATATGGACGTATCCAGATATACCCATGGACATCGATCTATAAAATGTGCAAATATTAAGAGGACTTTTAAGAAGAGAAAGTTCCACTGGAGCACCGCAAAGCAAATGTGACGTGCTTGCTGTCGCTCGCTTCTTTCGTCAGGGACATCAAGGGACAGAAGTTAAGAGTATATAAACACAAATCCATTCTATAACACCAGAATGATATTATATTTGTTTGCTAGTAGTTTTTAATAAATAAAAAAAAGTAATTAAAAGTCTCTAGAATGACACTTAAAAAATTCTCAAAGTACGTTGTACAATAAGCAGCAACAATTGAGAATATGGCAAAACGATATAAAAATATACCTTAATACTAATTAATAACAACAGATTTGTTTTTAAATGTATGTATACATTTTTTTTAGCATTTTTATCCATTCTAATTGACTTTATTTATATAGCACGTTTTAGAAAACAGGAGTTAAAACCCACATTTACAAGCAGGATAAAACTAGGAGATTTAATTGTAAAAAACAGTCATTAAATTTTTTTACTTTTAAAAAAAAAAAATCATTTAGCAGATTAGGCAAATTATTCGATGACGTCATGGTAACCACACCCATAACCACACCCTGACCACCCCCCACAGGTATCTTGACAGTCGAGGGGAAACCCTGAGATTATATGGTTTGTTGGTTTGTTTGTTTATTCTTTTGCTTATTACAATCCCCAATATCCGCTGCAATAGCAGCCACTACTTTTCCTGGGGTCTAAAAATGGTGTATGATGATTTCCGTGCGTCCTGTCATGACAAACATTTGAACAGTTTTTACTGGGATACACATACCCACAAGATTTAGTATGGTAAAGCCCTCAAAGAGTGATTTATATTATGAAATAATAATGGTGAAGGAAAATAAGAAGTAAACAATTCAAGAGGGTCCCTTTGTCACCTATACCACAAAGCTGCTTTTTGCATTTATTTATTATCTTAACCCACATTGAATTGATTTAAGCATGTGTAATGAATTAAAATGTGAAGAATAAATTAAACCAATAAAAACAACTTTCAATTTTTCTGTATGCAGCTGTCAGTGAAAAAGGTTTGGACGCCCCAATGAAGTATATTTAACCTATTGTTCTTGATGTTCAGCCAAACTAAAATATCTGGAAGAGAAGATACTCGAGTACAACGATCAGATTTCTGTCCTACAGCGCAGACTAGACTCTGTCACCAAGGTCAGTAAATAAGTTATGACATAAAGATAACTTGACTTATTTATTGTGTCCTTCTCTTGCCCTGCAGGAGTTTGACATGAGTGACGAAGAGCTCAGCGAAACACTTTTTCAGATTAAGGTGTGTAAGCAAACGGAACCCAAGACTGTCTCAATTGGGATACTTGTATATTTACACTTAGCCTGTTGAGTGCATAAGTAAGAAACACGGCAAAATGTAGTGCACTGCAATGGGGCAGACTTTGCACTCAATATGCCCAAAATGGCAAGCACAGTGATGGAGGACCCTTACCATCTTGGCCATGTAGCAGAAGGGGAGAGACTAGCTTGAATGGGTTACAATTAAAAAGGAGACGAGAGGAAGTTTCCGACAAATGGTCCAATATTTTACGACAGAAATGGATTCGAAACAGCACTACCCCAGGGGTGTGAATATACTGTATATACATACATACACACACACACAAACACACACACACACACACACACACACACACACACACACACACACACATATATTTGTCTTGACCCTACAATTCTCCTTCTGTCTTATTTTTTTTCTTTTTTGTATCACCTCCTGCTCGATCCGGCTGAGCCAAACACTACAGCATATACATCCAAATATTCAATAAAGGCAAATACAAATAAGGCAACAAGAGAATTATCCCACACTTCTCTTTTGTAAAGTAAATCTGTACAGCAGATCTGAGCATCTACATCAACAATATGATTTGCCTAAGTAGGTAGAAAAGACAAATGTTGTATTTTTTTAACCTAGTACATCCCGCGGGCCATATTGTAGACACTGGCGGGCCCAAGCCGGGCCGCAGTTTGGGGACTACTGCACTAGATTGTCAAAATTTGCGCTAGTACACAGTATACTTAATAAAGCATTTTGACTGAAGTATTCCATTTGAGACTCAGTCCTACAGAAGTCTGTTTGTCCCAACATGCTGGATCTTTAAGGAAAGGTTCTTATTTCCTTCACATGTTGGACAGGCGTTCCGTATGCAACAGGAGAGCAGAGAGGGTTTATGTCTCCCCGGGACTGATCGAGAGGAAGAGCTTGTCAACAATCAGGCCTTACACGCCGAGACCGTGCTTGAATTACAGAAAACCAGGAGCCTCCTTTTGCTAGAGCATCGCATCAGTAAAGACCTTCAGGTGCCAACACATCCTCATGATCAGCACTGGCATCCTCAACACGCTCTTTTCGATGTAACCCAAAGTGTTTTCTACCCAAAGGAGGAGTTGGACACAACCAAAACAAGGTTGGAGAGTGAAAGGGAGGCGATGAGGATGAGGATGGCGGAGAAAGACAAACTGTTATGCAAAAGAGCTCTCCAGATCAATGCTTTACAAGGTAAGAACTGGAACAGCAGCAGCACAGTCTTTCAGCATCAGTACCTAACACCTTTAAATATGTGCTCAAAAGACCAGCTGAAAACCTTTGCGTACAACACAAAGAGCCACAAACGGACCATACCGATACAGTACACATGGCCAACAGGAGAAAAACAAGCAGTCTCGCCTGAAGATTATATTTCTTATTCTCCATTGAGGTCTGGAGAGTCCCTCTTAGAAGTTCACATCAAGGTGAAAAGTGCTTTATTAATTGTATTCATGGTTGCTTAGAAACCCACTGTGTTCTTACTTCTTTAGGATGCCACCTTCACTCCAAGTGGGCTTCGGAATATGAGCAGCATTGATCCAGACCAAGGTGAAGACACGGTGACCTTCTGTACATACAGCCTTTTGGACTTTGAAGTCCACTCCACACCTTTGGTGGCGGGAAGCAAACCCAACTACAGCTTCACCTCCCACTATGCTCTGACTGCCTGTGATCTGGAAAGGCTAGAGGTACAGGGGTGGAAGGTCAAAGTGGAGCTCCACCAGGCAGTAGGAGGGGTCCGCTTTCTAACGCACGGGAGTGGACAGGTGTCCCTGTTGGCTGCCGTGGAGAGGAGAGGGGAACATATTAATGGACGTGTGCACATCACAGGTACAGACAAAGTTGTTAATTTGAGTGATAGGATCTGTTTACTGTCAGACAATACATTCTAATGTCTCTCTCTTCAAGGTTCTGTGAGGGAAATAGTCGGTGTTGTGGATTTCTGGGTCCGCCTATTCCCACCTACAGAGCCCATGGATGCAGTGGTGTCGGGAGGCAATGACAGGACCACAGCAACAAAGAAAATGCCGGCTCAAATCTCTCTTGGCTGGCAAACTGCCGGCCATGCGGTAAATCCAAATGAACTTTCATAAAGATTCCCAGCCAGTTCTGTTGAGAATGATCACTTTCTATGTAAAGCAGGAGTTGTACGATTTTGGTGGAGGTATTCCCAACGAGTTGATGTTGCTGCTGGAGCGCTGTGAGGGTCTAAAAGGGCGCTGGCCTGGACTACTTCCTGATGCCTACCTGACCTACAGATTCTACGACCTGCAGCCCCATGTGTCCCAAACTGTCCGGGGTAATGTCAACCAAGTTTTCCACGACATCACCAGCTACCCGCTTGCAATCACAACTGATGTGTTGCACTACTTGAGGTAGGCTGTGAACCGCTGGGCAGCCTACTTTTGTAACATTGTGCAAAATGTTGTTATTTATGTTTAAATTGCGCAGGTCAAGCAGCCTTTGGGTCTATGTGTTTGATGATAGCGATGACCAGATACCACCAGTCTACTTGGCTAAAACACCCATCCCACTGAGAGCGCTGGCAACTGGCAGGGAGATCCAAGGTGATCCGAACAAGATTCCAGTTCATATCCTGGACAGTGCATAAACCCAGCAGGGTCTCTGGTTCTCCAGGTGATTATGTTCTGCGTGATCCAGCTGGTGGCCCACGGGGGACTGTCAGGGTGTTGATTAAATGGAAGTACCCCTTTCAACCACCAGTAGATGTGATGGAAAGCAGCATGAGAAACCAAGGATTAGCAGAAGACTCACAAAGACCGATAGCTAAGCCCAGAGTCAAGGTGTCTAAATAGTGCACATTCTATCTACTGTATGAACATCAATCTTCCACATTCAACAACTTGTGTCTTGTCTTCCCGCAGACAAAGCACCTTGAGTCAGGAGAAACCAAAGCAAAGATGAGGAAGATGAGAGCTTACGTGAGGTTTTATGCACCTTAAAACACACCATCATGGTACATTAACTAGCAGTATGATGCACAAATGTTTCATCTTTTATGTCGCTAGCCTTCACTTGACAACATACAACCAAGCCAGACCAAGAGGTCCAACAAAAAGTCTCCTGCTCATCATGACGAGGAACCCCCCACTGTGCTCTCTCATTCGCCAATCACAAAGTAAGTTATCTTAATGAAAGAATGTGGGCACAGCGATGGAGATAAACTAATTTCATTGATCTCCTGAGATCTTCCAGACGTGCCACGTCACTGAGAAGACACTCTGTTGGTGATCCTGCTACTCAGGTAGGGTTCGACAAGGTCTACTGATGTCATGGAGGCAATGTGAGGTTAACTGTATGTTCTAATGTTCAGAACATTTCCTCTGTGGATCTGGTGTCAGTGGATAAAGAGCAGGAAAAGGAGGAAAGGAGCGAGAGTGGTAAGAACTCACAACCTTACTTTGTGGTCGTTCTTCATTAACATAGTTTTACTGTGCAGCTGTTGAAGAACCCTCAGAGTCCTCTGAGACCTTAACAAGCGACCTCATTGTTTCATCAAAACAAGAGAGAAGAAAGGTCAAGTAAAACTATAGGCCAAAGAAAACACAGCATCTCATCACATATACTATAAGTCATAATGTTGGCATGCAGGGTGACAAGCTAAGAGTGGAGATCTTTTCGTTGACTTTCGAACCGTCCTCTCAAGTGGCGCTGGACGATTCAGTGCAGCGTGTCTACGTGGAATACCGGCTGCTGGGTATTCCCATGGAAACAACGGAGACGCCCGTGTCCCTCCGCAAGCCCACAGGGGGGGAGGAGATTCACTACAACTTCACACGAGGTGGGAGCATTGATAGGCAAAAGGCATTCATATTTTCTTTTTGCTAATCTCTCTGTGTCTCTGCCAGTCATCTATGTGGATGGTTCACTGTCAGCGCCACTCAGACAGTATCTTTACACCATGTTGGAGGGCAGTGACCCCAACAAGGGCAGGTATAGTAAGTCAGTGCACAGCAGGTGTGTCCAAAGTGCAGCCTTTTTGGCCCTCAGCATATTCCAAAAAGTAATAACAGTTACTTATAAATAAAACATGTTCATAAATATTACATTAATTGGCTTTGTCACCTATACCACAAAGTTTGTTACAGGTAGCTTAGCATAGTGGTGTCAAAAGTGCAGCTCGTTTTTTGTTGTCCCGCAGCCTATTTAAAAAAAATAATTACTTAATGGTCTTTGACCTCAAAAACGCAGAAAATTCAGGTGCAGCATAATTGGTGGCTTAGCCTGCTGCCACAGAGGCACCAAACTTTCAATTAATCAAACTTCACACTGCATACAGTATTTTAATGGTGCAAAAATAAAAGTAAAAACAGTCTTTTTTAAAAAAAAATTATTATCTCACAATTTCTCATTCTTAAGCGCTTTTGGAACAGGAAAGCAGCTGTTTTTCAAACTAAGCTAAACAAGCAATGAACCATGAAACCACCCTCCTGTTGCTGTAAAAAGGTAGTCATCAATCGATCAAAGAGTGAATGTGAGCTAACAGTGCCATCAAGTGGCTAAATGTCGAACTTTTTACACTGATTCATGATGATATACTAATTAAGTTAAAGTACCAATGATTGTCACACACACACTATGTGTGGTGAGATTATCCTCTGCATTTGACCCATCACCCTCAAATAGTATATATGATATTAATTCTATTAGTATATATGATATCAATTATAAGACAGATATACTAATAGTATATACTGTATATTAATTATTAGACAGGAACAAAAACAACATTAGAGCAACATATCGGATCCTAAATAGTATAATTAAAAATGGTGCGAAGAGAATGAGCCACAGAGAGAAACGTAATGAACGAAGTAGTTGAAAGTTTTAATAACTACTTCGTAAATATTGGATCTGGAAGAAGGGATTGCAGATTCTAGATGGATAACACCATAAACAGAAATCCCAACTCGATGTTCCTCGGGGATGTGACAAAAGAGGATATAATCAAAGTTGTGAATAAATGTAATTCCCAAGACCTCAAATAATTGTAACGGAATTGATATGGAAACCATAAAAAAGGTTATTGAAGAGATAAAGGGGGGGCAAAGCAGGAAAGAAACAACAGATCAACTGGTCTAAAAGGGGGGTCTATTTAAAGGCTAGAGTATACAAATGAGTTTTAAGATGGGACTTAAATGCTTCTACTGAAAATTATTTGGCTCTATTTTTTTGTCGTTAACCATTTTTAACTTGGCATATCTTGACCCAACATTGGATTGTTTTTGCTCAGATATGAAGTGTTTTAGAGTGGTCCCGGCATCTTTTCAATTTGGTGGAAAGAGTTTGGACACCCCTGGTTTACAGATAAGGACTGTGTTGTGTTTCTTTGATGTATGTGGATATAAATCACAGTGTTTGTGCAGGTTAAAGTTCACAGTCGTCAGTGAGCCAATGGATGGCAATGAGGAGTGCTGGGATGTCGGATGCTCCTTCTTGGACCTGCAAGAGCTGCTGCTGACAGGGAACGACGTCATTGAACGGCAAATTGACAGTAGGCGTTTCTGAATCCTTTCCTAAAATGAAATAAAAAATAAAATGAAAGGCAGATTGTTTCTGCTTGCTTAATGTGTGTCCATCTCGTGTGTTTTCTCCAGTTGTGCGAGTAGATGACGAAAAGGAGGTGATAGGATTCCTCAAAGTGTCTCTGGAGGCAGCAAAAGCCCTGACTGGAATTTACCAAGAGTTTCACCGGCCAATGGATGCTGAGGATAACAGCGATAAAGAAACCCAGCAAGAAGAAGAGGCGCAGCAGCAGATGGAAAAAGATGCAATTATTGTGATAGACTACAATGACAGCGACTTCTAATTACACTTAAAGCCTACTCACAAAAAGGAATATTCATTCGGCTTTTGGATAATATTTTACCTTTACAGGTGAACCTAATTTGACCTTCACCAATTTTTTAAATTATCCAACTGTTAAAAGTTTGTCTACTTTCTGCATAACTTGCTGTTCTCTAACAAGTCGCTGAACAGGTGTGTGATCGATACATAAGCCAATAAATGTTCGGCTTCAATTAGAATAGATATTTAAATAGTCTTCTTCATCACGCTATTAACCTTTTGACTTCATGAAACCAACACCTAACACTTAATCAACAGTAGCTCGCCATTGTGAGGCTTCAAACAAGATGTTCTCAGAGGGAAGTGGCCACTGAGCTTCAGAGTCAGCAGCAGGTTACAGATACAGAGGGACTGGAAGAGTCACTGATAATTACAGGTGAGCGTGTCGTTCTAAATATTGATAGTATCGATCCCAAGGTGGGTGTCGGTATCGGATCAATACTTTTGTTGCAGTTTCTCGTCTGTGAATCCAGCAAATTATTGGCTTTTCCTGAGAGTTCTTTCGAGCGCAGCATGTCTTATAGTCTCGAAATAATAATAATGAATTATATTTGTAACACACTTTACATTTGTTAAAATCTCAAAGTGCTACAAAATATTTATTAAAAAAAAGTTAGAATATATAATAGAAAATTAAAATAGAAATAAAAACATGAAAAACACTAGATAAGCACTACATAAAATATAGCAACATAGATAAAATAGAACAAAACATGAAAGCACTGGATAAAACAGATAGGCAAGCAGTGCATTTAAAAACAAAAAAGCAAATAAATTAGATAAAAGCTGTGCTAAAAAAGTGGGTTTTTAGTCCCTTCTTAAAGTGGTCGACCGACTGTGGTGCTCTAAGATGGTCGGGGAGAGCGTTGCAGAGTTCGGGTGCGGTCGAGCAGAAAGCCCAGCGGCCCATTGTTTGTAGGTTTGTCCTAAAGGGTTTGAGGAGGTTGGTGTTTGAGGAGCGGAGGTTGCGGGTGGGAGGTTGAGGGGAAACTTAAGTCCTTGAGGTAGGAGGGGGCGTTGCCGTAGATGCATTGATGTGTTAGCAGGTTAATCTTGAAATCGGTCAGGGATGCAATAGGGAGCCAGTGGAGTGATTTCAGGATGGGTGTGATATGATCCCGCTTGCGCACTCTCATCAGGATCCTCGCTGCGCTGTTTTGGATGTACTGGAGCTTTTTTATGCTCTTTTTGGGGACCCTGACAAGAAGTGCGTTGCAGTAATCAGTGCAAACAGTGCACCTCTTTCTTTTTCTACTGCTCACTCAGGTACACTTTGCCATCCCTACTCCCTGCTACTACTGACTTAATTATTCACAAATATCTGCCTGCAATAGAAGTTATGTACGGTGTTGACATTTTTGTATTACATTTTTTTTACATGTTTGCATTTTTCTTTATTTGCACGAGTAGATTTTTTCTTAAATAATTGTATGAAATTGAAAGTAATGTAATTATTTTATATATTTGTTTTTTTCCATATGTAGTATTGTATAGTTGCATTTTAGCACATTTTTATTTTAATAAAATAATTATCTTGTAGTACCACAGTCACAATCAACTAATTAGTTGCAAATTTGCAAATGCATTCAATGTTTGATAACTAAAGTCAAAGTATCGTTATCAATAACGGCAATTCTAGCCCTTTTTTAATCGGATCAATAGCATAATTCCTAGTATTGCCCAGCTCTAATTAACTGAAAAGGTATGTGAAACTATTTTCACAAAGGTTTCTTCAGTTGCACAATTCAGCTCCTGGTGGGAAAACAGTAAGTTGTGCATAAAGTATTGAAACATTGAACAGTGGGACATGATCATTCAAAAGTTGGATAAGGTCAAATTATATTAACCATTAACACGCGAAGTCCCAGAGAAGGGTCAATTGACATTTTTACCTAGAAAACACACAAGAGGGTCATTTGACCCCTAGTCCCCCCTGTGGACACTCCTTTTGTTATGAAAATGTGGCTGTTAGTGGCACACGGCAGGGGGCCACTTGAGCCTGTGTGGGGGAGGGGACCTTACAGCTCAAGCTTTAGTTCTGAGGTAGGTTGTGTGTGTTTTTGCAAGGATCAACAGAATGAAGGGATCAACACTCTGACATTTATTGTTAAAAAAAATACAAAACAAAACATATTTACAAAGAATGAAAAAGCAACTGTTTTCCCAGTTTTGGTGTGGAGGGTTGTTGCAGAAGCAATTGTTATTTTTGTGTGCCAAAAATAGTTTTAAAAAAAAAATTTACAAAGAAAAAAGCATATTTACAAAGAATGAAAAACCATGTCCATGTAAACGTGACTGACATACATTTGAGCAGTCACTCACAATCCTGGCACTGCCATTGCTCCTTTCGGCATTTCCCACATGTATAATTTTTCTGTCTACCTAGACAAACTGCCCCTAACAGCCTCATTACCATAACAAAATGAGTGATTAGTGTATTCGGGAAAAGCGTCGGGCCAAATGACCCCTCTCTGGGTCTTCTAGGTAGACAGAAAAATGCTGGGACTTCTAGTGTTAAAGGTCATAGTGCATTTGTTATGTTCCACATAGTGGTGGTTTGTTTGTGTTTCTTCCCCTATTGTTTCTACAGGTGACACTCATTCACTGCCTCTGCTGCCAATCAACCGGTTCCTGTTCCCAGCTGCTCCTCATTTCACTCGCCTGTTAATCAGCCAGCCAATCCCAGTCCACCATTCATCCTCCCAACCTGTTTAAAATCACCTGCTCACCACTGGATCAGGTGGATTATTTTTCTGACATGCTGTGTGGAGCTTTGATAGATGCCACGTTGTTTTGTAATCATTTTTGTTAAACTCTTTGCTTAACTTGTGCCACCTGTTTTTTTGTCTTCATTTTGTTTTACCCTTCTAGTTTTGTAAGTATCTGCAGCCTAGTCTTGGGAAAGGTTAGATAGTAGTGATGGGTTGATGAGGCCTCATGAAGCGTTTCGACACATTGCAAAACTGTATTGATACTGTGTCGATACTGTGTCACTAAATACTGCCATCTGCTGGACATTAAAAATCCCTACAGGCAACCTATGGACCGACTCAACTGACACTGATATTATGACCTAGTATATACAATAATATAAACCAAGTCATTGTATTTCATTTAGGATTATTTCATATCTTCATTTAAATAAAAATATATTTTTTAGATACAGTCAAATAATGTGAACATGTATCATGACTATGATGGTAGAAGGTGGGGATTGAACCCCAGTAACCAATTGCTGGCACAGCCACGCTACCAACTTCGCCACGCCGTCATTCCTGTACCTTCTCTAGTAACAGTAGTGATGGGTCCTACAACACAGATGCATCGGCGCATGCGTCGAGCTCATAGAGCGAAACCCTGTGTCGGTGCGCGTACCGCTTTTAGAAAGTCACGTGACCGATCATGAGCTGCTTTGGTCACGTGACCGATACGCGAACTGTATCGCACTGACGCCTCCTCTGTGCCCTGTGAGCAACGTTCCCTCTAAGGTGCGCGCCTGCGCAATTGCGCAGTGCTCAAGCGTCCTCCGCGCACACCGTGCGCCGCACAGCCAATATATGCCGCGCACCAAATCAAACCCATCTGAATTCTAAACAAAATAAACACATTTATTCTGTGTAATTTTGAAATGCAACTTTGAGTGACAGTGACAACAAGCGGCCCTAACGGTGTTCGTCAACAACACGCATTGCGCCGCTTCCTAATAAACACAGTTTGGCGCGCAAGCGTCAGTGCGATACAGTTCATGAGCGGTCACGTGACCAGAACAGCTCATGAGCGGTCACGTGACCAAAACAGCTCGTGTTCGGTCACGTGACTTTCTAAAAGCGATACGCGCACCGACACAGGGTATCGCTCTATGAGCTCGACGCATGCGCCGATGCATCGGTGTTGCCGGACCCATCACTATTAGATAGAGGCCTCTATACACTACACACTAGTGATGGGTTGATGAGGCGTCATGAAGTGTTTCGACACATTGCAAAACTGTATTGATACTGTGTCGATACTGTGTCACTAAATACTGACATCTGCTGGACATTAAAAATCCCTACAGACAACCTATGGACCGACTCAACTGACACTGATTTTATGACCTAGTATATACAATAATATAAACAAAGTCATTGTATTTCATTTAGGATTATTTCATATCTTCATTTAAATAAAAATATATTTTTATCTTTTTTGGATACAGTCAATAAATAATGTGAACATGTATCATAACATGGAAATCTAAGAACATGTGAACGAGGATGCTTGTGGACTGGGATTTTTTTTTATTTTTTTTTTAGACATTTTTATTTTAAAAAAAACAGTCTTTCCAACGTATTAAATTTTAGACGATTTCTCTTCTTAGTTATTATTTCTACGGCTGTAGAAAAGACCCGCTCACAGGGCACAGAGGAGGTGGGAGTGCAGAGGAAATTAAGTGCTAGCTGGAAGAGGTTTGGGAAGGTGGTCTTCTGTTGGTCCCAGTATTTCAATGGGTCCTGGGACCTAGCTACATTTCCCTCTGCCAGGTAACGTTGGACCTCTTGTATGGCATCTGCAGTAGAGTTTTTTGTCTGCCTTCCCACTTCCGTATCCAGATGTTTCCAAAGGTTATCTTAAAAACAACAAATATGCATTTTATTACATGATTTCAAACAACAACAAACAAATCATGCTGAATAAATGCCTGAAGTGGGTGCAGACCGATGTTCTGCAGATGGTCCTGGCAGGGGCTCATTTGTGCGTCCGATGACAGACGCACATTCGGAACGTAGCCGAATGATGGCGTCATTCAATTTACAAGAACCGCGGAACCCGAGTGATTTAAATCTGGGGTCAAGCAGTGTTGCTAGGGTCAACACACTTAATGGCTCCAGATTGGAAGCAGTGTCTGTGACTCGACGCTTCAAGTGTTCATGGAGGTGTTTGGCTGCCTGTGTTTGCAAGGTTGAAGCACTATGCTCTAGTGCAGGGGTCGGCAACCTTTACCACTCAAAGAGCCATTTTGACCCATTTCACAAATTAAAGAAAACAATGGGAGCCGCAAAACTCTTTTGAAATTTAAAATGAAATAACACTGTATACAAAGTTTTTTTTTGCTTTGTGCTATATATAAACCAGGGGTCTAAGACACGCGACCCGCAAGACGTTATTTTGGGCCCGCACCTTAATATGAAAATTTAATGTTAGTGCGACCCGCAAGTTTTATACGAATGGCGCTTGACAGCGTCATACTTGCCAACCCTCCCGATTTTTCCGGTAGACTCCCAAATTTCAGGGCAACTATTCTCTCGAATGTCTGCTGATTTTCACCCTAACAACAATAATAAGGGCGTGCCGTGATGGCACTGCCTTTAGCGCCCTCTACAACCTGTATTAACAGCATGCCAGCCCAGTTACATGTTATATGAGGCTTCTGCAGACACACGTAGGTGACTGCAAGGCATACTTGGTCAACAGCCATACAGATTACACTGAGGGTGACCGTATAAAACAACTTTAACACTGTTACAAATATGCGCCACACTGTGAACCCACACCAAACAAGAATGACAAACACATTTCGGGAGAACATCCGCACCGTAACACAACATAAACACAACAGAACAAATACCCAGAATCCCATGCATCCCTAACTCTTCCGGGCTACATTATACATCCCCGCTACCACCAAACCCCGTCCCCCCAACCCTGTCCCCCCATGCGTCGGTTAAGGTGGGCGGATTTGGGGGGCGGGGTTTGGTGGTAGTGGGGGTGCATAATGCAGCCCGGAAGAATTAGGGATGCATGGGATTCTGGGTATTTGTTCTGTTGTGTTTATGTTGTGTTACGGTGCGGATGTTCTCCTGAAATGTGTTTGTCATTCTTGTTTGGTGTGGGTTCACAGTGTGGCGCATCTTAGTAAGAGTCTTAAAGTTGTTTTATACGTCCACCGTCAGTGTGACCTGTATGGTTGTTGACCAAGTATGCCTTACAGTCACTTACGTGTGTAGGCAGAGGCTGCATACAACATGTGACTGGGCCGGCACGCAGTTAGTACGGTGAAAACGCGGACGCGACAGCAGGTTGTAGAAGACGCTAAAGGCAGTGCCATCACGGCACGCCCTCAATATTGTTGTCCGTGTGAAAATCGGAGAATGGTTTTCCCGGGAGATTTTCGGGAGAGGCACTGAATTTCGTAAGTCTCCCGGAAAAATCGGGAGGCTCAGCAAGTATGCATGACCCTGACACTCGCCTCTCCTCAGACAACTCCACTGTGGCTTGATGGAAAGGAGCAAGCACAATAAGTGTTTCTCCTACGATGTTAAACTCATCAGCTGTAAGTGGAGTCAAATCTGTTTTTAGAGAGGCCGGAGATACCCACACTGACTCCTTCTCATCATGTAGCCTTGACAGCATTTCATATGTGCTGTTCCAGCGTGTTGCCACCTCATTGATGAGTTTCAGGGTTGGCCGTCCCATCTGTTGCTGCACTTGAGCAAGCTTCTCCTTAGCTGTAGTGCTCGATCTAAAGTATGTGACAATCAATCAATCAATCAATGTTTATTTATATAGCCCTAAATCACAAGTGTCTCAAAGGGCTGCACAAGCCACAACAACATCCTCGGTACAGAGCCCACCTACAATGTGCCTAGCTTTGTGTCTGATGGATGCAAGTGTGGGGATCTGGTCACATGATTTTCTAACTAATAAATTAAGACTATGTGCAATGCAAATTGAGTGTCGAATTTGGAGCTGTCTAGTGGATGCAATCATGTTTGGTGCTGCGTCGGTCACAAAACACTTTACTTTATTAGTTATGGCCCAGTCCGCCATCATGCCCCTTTTGACCTGGGCCAAATTGTCAGCAGTGTGACTTTGTGGAAAGTATTGCACTCCCAACACAGATGTACACAACTGCAAATGATCATTTACGTAGTGACAGGTAAGAGCCAAGTAAGCCCCCATGTTTACAGATGTCCACATGTCAGCTGTTATACTCACTGCCACAGCTTGATGTACTTCAAATTTTACTCGTTCCCGTTCCTCCTCATATTTTTTCACCAGCATTTTTTTGATGGTCTGAAAATAACACCAAGTCAAACCAAAAGCAACTCAACATATTCAATTTAAATATTAAATAAATTGGATGTATCAACTACAACTTTAGATAATTTCCACACAAACCTTTCTGGTAGGCAAAACATATGATGGCTCAAGGACCTGCACCAGTTCCCTGAACCCTTCACTCTCCACAATGCTGAGGGGCTGGCAGTCCTTGACAATGAAGTTCAGCAGAGCCTCATCCAGCATCTGCTTACTGGTAGCGTGATGGTTAAAAATGAGATAAAGAAGAAGGGAATTAATTATCAAAAAAGAAACTGAGTAAGTTGTAGAATGGCTGTATACCTGAGTTTATCCTGGGTGTCTTTGGAACTTCATTTTCATGCCTGGCCCTATAGTGCCTCAGCATCGAGGAGGTGGATTTGTTAATGTATGACAATTCTGTCGTACAAATGCGACATTTAACCTGCAGAAAATATGAATAGTAAACTAAGAATATTTTTGAAGAGATTTTGAATTCTAATAGATGAAGTGGAAACTTTGAGAGAACAGGATGAAACGACAAGGAAATTAACACAAATACCTTTTTTTCCGATATATGATCAAAATACTCTCACAGGGCGGAAATCTTTCTTTTTGCCTGAGGCTGCTCCATGATCTCAGACGACGATAAATTACAAATGACCAACGACAGAAGTGCGGCGATTCTGTTGGCAGCAGCATCTGTTGACAGATGCGCTTCCTTATAAACGCAGTTTGGCGCGCAGGCGTCAGTTCAACACAGTTCGCGTATCGGTCACGTGACCGAAACAGCTCATGATCGGTCACGTGACTTTCTAAAAGCGGTACGCGCACCGACACAGGATGCATCGGTGTTGCCGGACCCATCACTACTACACACGTAGGAGTTGTTTGTGTATAGCAGGGGTGTCAAACGTACGGCCCGTGGGCCGGAGCAGGCCCCCGAACAGGTTTTATCCGGCCCGCGGGATAAGTTTGCTAAATATAAAAATGAGCCGAAATTTTGGAATGAAAGAAACCGCCGTTCTAAATGTGTCCACTAGATGTCGCAATAGCAATTCTTTGTATCATTGGGGATGATGCTACATATGTAAAAAAAAAAAAAAAGAAGTAACCACATGATGTGAGTGCACCAGTCCAGGAAAATGATCAAACTACCTGAATAACATGATTTTGATATTATTTTGTTTATCTTGATAGATTGAAAATCAACACCAATGATTTGACTGATGAATATTATCACATAATTTATTCAGAAAGTATAAATAATGACAAATAAAGATAGAATAGTGTTAACCACAACATGTAAGTGTAAAAAAAAACCCCAACAACATTATGATTTGTACATTTTCAGAATGTGCTTGTTCTATTTTAAAAAAAAAGAAAACAATCTGAAGTTGTCTTTATTTTTAAGTTATCGTGCCGTGATTTTACCAGTCCGGCCCACTTGGGAGTAGATTTTACTCCATGTGGCCCCCGATCTAAAATGAGTTTGACACCCCTGGTGTATAGAGACACCAGACTTAGTGGTAGCTGTCACCCTTGTAGGTTTTGGACCCCGTCTTTAGGCTAGAGTAGGTAGGTAGGTTTTTCGTTTATGCCAATTAAATAGCTTTAGTTAGTAAGCGTAACTTTCTTTTTCAGAGGTGTCTTTTGGTATGTTTTGTTCATTTCTTTGACAGCACCTGTATTTCCAAGCTAGCCTAGTGTTGTTTTGTTGTAATCCCCCCCCCCCCATGGTTACTTTTCAATAACACTAGTTTTGTTTTCAATTCTTTGCTTCTGTGTCTTTAATTTACACCTCATTTAGTTTATGCACTTTTATGTTGCGTTCTCCTAAGATACCTAGACTCAGAGCCATCTGGGAACGTAACAGCATTTTAGATTCATCCTGAAATCTCACCCGAAAGCCCACTATCCCTAACTTTTTGTGAAATATGTGTTTGTGACAGTAATGCACTTGTAAAGCATATGCACTGTATTGTTAATTCTTTAAAAATGGTTACTTGATTCGCTAATTATTTAAATTTTTGAGCAGGAGTGCCTAAACTTTTTGCCTCCAAGAACCAAAGTGAATGTGTGCCATTGTGCTGCAGGCCAATGTCAGCGATTTTAATCAAGGGTGTCCCGATACAACTTTTTCACTTTCAATACGTTACCAATTCAATTATCAATTGGAGCCTTGGGAATTGGCCGATATATTTATATTGCAGGAATCATACACACAGTACTTGTAATATTTTGTAGTGTGGAATATTAGAAAAGGCTTGGTCAGATGAAATGAGTCAAACAGAATAATGGTTGGTATGAACACCTCTAACCTACTTATTAGCCATCTGGAATGGACTCATGCTGTCTTAAAGGCCAACTGAAATGACATTTTTTCATTTAAACGGGGATAGCAGATCCATTCTATGTGTCATACTTGATCATTTCGCGATATTGCCATATTTTTGCTGAAAGGATTTAGTATAGAACAACGACGATAAAGTTTGCAACTTTTGGTCTCTGATAAAAAAAAGCCTTGCCCCTACCGGAAGTAGCGTGACGACACCGGAGGAAGGACTGCTCATATTTTCCTATTGTTTACACCAGCAGCGAGAGAGATTCGGACCGAGAAAGCGACGATTACCCCATTAATTTGAGCGAGGATGAAAGATTTGTGGATGAGGAACGTTACAGTGAAGGACTAGAATGCAGTGAAAGACATATCTTTTTTCGCTCTGACCGTAACTTACGTACAAGCTGGCTCATTGGATTCCACACTCCCTCCTTTTTCTATTGTGGATCACGGATTTGTATTTTAAACCACCTCGGATACTATATCCTCTTGAAAATGAGAGTCGAGAACGCGAAATGGACATTCACAGTGACTTTTATCTCCACGACAATACATCGACGAAACACTTTAGCTACGGAGCTAATGTGATAGCATCGTGCTTAACTGCATATAGAAACAAAATAAATAAATCCCTGACTGGAAGGATAGACAGAAGATCAACAATACTATTAAACCAGGGACATGTAAATACAAGGTTAATGCTTTCCAGCTTGGCGAAGCTTAAAAATGCTGTTGCTAACGACGCCATTGAAGCTAACTTAGTAACGGGACCTCACAGAGCTATGATAAAAACATTAGCGCTCCACCTACGCCAGCCAGCCCTCATCTGCTCATCAACACCCGTGATCACCTGCGTTCCAGCGATCGACGGAAGGACGAAGGACTTCACCACGATCATCCGTGCGGTCGGTGGCTAGCGTCGGCTAGCGCCGGCTAGCGCCGGTTAGCGCCGGCTTGCGCCGGCTGGCGCTGGCTAGCGCGTCTGCTATCCGAGTCAAAGTCGAGTTGACTTGAAAACAGAAGAGGTTCAGGTGGAAATAAACGTTCATGCCTGGAAAGCAGAGGCTGGATGTCCACCCAAATATATGTTGTCTGTGCACAACCTCTTTGGTTCAGAATTGTTGGATTGTAAGATTATTTTGCTTACTACTTGTTACTGTATTAGAATTACACAGCAAACACAGAAGAAATCGAAATTGTTGAAAAGCAATATTGTTAGTTTCCCGTTGTTACTGCAATGGAAATTTAAGGCATTTAAACCACAGGTGTCAAATTCAATGCCCACAGGCCACACCAGGCCACTTGATTTTCATCCATTTTAAATCATTTTATGTCACACAAACCCCAAATATTTTTCAAACGCACCAATAGTTTTTCAACATAGTCGACTTTAACTGTCTCGCTTTTTTTAACACCAAAGCACAAACCCCAAACATTTTTCAAAAACACACCGATAGTTTTTCAGCATTAATAGTCGACTTTAACTGTCTTTATTTAACACCAGAGCTTTGGGATTTAAACGCTCAATTTTTTGTTTTGTTTTGTTTTTCTTGTGTGCACACTTTCTTTTTTTTTAATGGCCATGCATTGCTTATGGAGTTGACTCCATTTACCTTTGCTCCTTTGTGGCCTGTAATAAACTTTACTACTTCACCGGAGTCTCCAATCCTGGCTTGCTTGACGATCTGCAGCTCGACTCATCCACGTCCTCTGTCATCTGCACCAGCCCCGATTCGAGCTCCGCCACTCGCTCACCACTCCCCGTTGGCTGTGCCCAATGCGCCCGCAGTATACCAGCTGCCGTGGCCTTCCTCGGTCCTCCGCTTGGCCTCGCCACGCGGCTCACCTGGCTTGCATCCCGCTGCCCTCACGTTCTTGTCCTTAGTTGCTTACAACAGAACCGTGGCGTTAGGGGAAATCCTTCTTCTGTGAAGTGAAGTGAATTACATTTATATAGCGCTTTTTCTCAAATGACTCAAAGCGCTTTACATTGTGAAACCCATTATCTAAGTTACATTTAAACCAGTGTGGGTGGCACTGGGAGCAGGTGGGTAAAGTGTCTTGCCCAAGGACACAACGGCAGTGACTAGGATGGCGGAAGCGGGGATTGAACCTGCAACCCTCAAGTTGCTGGCACGGCCGCTTTTACCAACCGAGCTATACCGTCCCAATATACCGTCTCATGCATAACTCAACAGAGAAGTGTTTTTTGACTTGAATTATGGAGACGCACCTTAGTTAATGCACTCGCGGCTTTCGGCTGGCTTTTCTTTTGATAACAAACTTGGACCATTAGGTCGTTAAATAAAAGAATAAACACACTTCCTTTGTGATACGAAAGTCAATTTTTATTTATTCTCAAACAAAGCATAAATTCTTATAACACAAAACTCACACTGCCTTCAGCCTGCGGTCAAAAAACTAAGTCTCTTGTGCGCCACACCTGAGTGCAATCAGTGCGTACCTAAAGGTCATTGGCTTCTTCCCCGCAGCGCCACTCAGGCACCTAGGCACAATGGCTCCACCGATAATCATAATGTTACTCCCTCCCAGGTCTTAATAAAGGCTAAAGTCGTTTGTTTTGCTCACAGACATTTATTTCAGCCACGCCTTCTTCACGTTACCAACTAGTGAGGCAGTGCCTCACCTTGTCACCAGGTGGCTTAACCATGAGATGTTCAAAAACGAAGTAATACAATAAGTTTGAATATTTCTCTTTTGGTCTATGCTTTCTATGTGATTTTGGTGTGGTTCCTGTATATTTTGATAATTTTCATGGTCAAAATCGCGGAAATTCCGTGTTTCCGGATCAAAATAACGCAGCAGACGAGTAGTGAGGCAGACACAGGTGGTGCCTCCACGACTACACACAAAGTGTATTGAGAGTGTGCGTGCGAGGGGGCGCTTGCTTGTTGCCATGGGGAAAAGGCAAGCCATGAGGCAGCAAGTACCTCTGCCTCACAGTAGGGGGCGATATATTGTCAATTTGCAGTTCAATGCCTCAGCAGTACTCTGACTCACCACACTGGGAGAAGTGGGGGCGCTCAAGCTAGCAGACACATGTCTCGCCAGCGGAAGCCAGCCTTTTTTCTTTTTTTTTTTTTAAACAGTATTTATAACAAACATGGCATTTTTATTAGAGTAAGCCAGTGTTTGTGGGTGTATTTTTTGTCAGATGCAAAAATATTGTTTTATTGCTTGGAATGAAATTTAATTAAATGAATTTGTCTGCCAATATGGAGGATTATATACTGTATCCAAGATTAAATACTTCTCTCAACTGGACTTTAAGACAAAATGAATGTGATCATACAAAGTATGTTTTCATTGAGGATAGCTATTGCTGCTTCAGATACAAATACAGAAAGGTAAGATACACTCACAATACTTGATTAATTTTATTAAAAGCAAATGGGACCAACAATTATTTAATAACAACTTTATCAAATACTTTTTGGACCCATTTATCATATCATAATATCATTATGATAACGTTTTTATGAAAGCGAATAACTCCCTTCTTTTTCCTGTTACTCTAATGTGCAACCTAAATCAACAAGGATTAGAGCTGCACATATGAATTTAAATTTAAAAAAGAAGAAAAAAAACTCCAAAAGTATCTGCCTCATCACCTGGTGTTTAGTTCACTGCACGTCACTGTTACCAACGATGTCAAATATAATGCAATTACTCTGACATCCAAGAAACAAAACATATTGATTTCACATACATATTAGAAAGAATCATACCTCATTGGCCTCATAAACTCCAAAGGAATAAAGTTTCCTTTCAATACGAGACTCCATTAAGTCTTCTCCAGCAAACACTTGTCTCATGCTGCTTCCTTAATTCCGTCACATATTAATTGTCCCAACAATGTGACCAAACCGGAACAAAAAATATATTCCCCTCCAATTTACATGGGTTTTGTAACACAAATAAAGTTAACATAAACTTGCATGTATTGACCCAAGGAAATACCCTTTTAACCACATTATGTGTACAATATGAACATGAATGATAATAAATATACATGTTGCTTCTGTCAGCACCTACACAATGAATAATACAAGCTTATGCATTTTATTATTTAATCAACTCATATCTCTGCATAATTATATTGAATTGTTCTGCGAGTTTTTGTAAAACAAACAAACAAAACATAATCACACCAAATGATTTAGGAGGGGGGGCATAAGAATATCTGCAAGTATTAGTGACACATGGAGTACCAATGGAATCAAAATAAAGAAAGTTTATAAATTCCGAGTGTCCCCAAACGCCTCATACATTTGCCCAATCGTGGTAACACTTGCTGCGGTTCTAAAGATAGAACGAGCTCACCCGCCAATTGTAATTTATAAAATCATTTCATTTCTTTTCAATAGAGTCCCACTGACGGTGGCTAATAGACGACATCAGACTCTCGTTTTGGTTGTAAAATACAAAACTTCGTAACTAAGGTAAAAGTTAGCTTTAGCCTTGAAGACGCGTCGATTAATTTCCACTATGGTAAGTATCTACTGCAACAGTAATGCTAATAACTGCTGACCTAGCTAGCACCAAGCGGCGACGATGGAAGGCCTAATTGGAACCATTTGTATTACTTCTTCCGCCTTCCGAGCAATTCCAAAACAAGAACTCTACAAAGTTGGAAAGCGCTCATACCCGTGTGATGCATTCATTTCTGGGTACCCAGCACAGACCACAAACGTCATATACCGCGCCATCTTTAAAAAAAGGACGCTAAAAAAAGTCTCAATACCTCATGTTTGAACAGGAGGTCGGCCATTTTGGGCGATAAACAGGGTCCTTACATCATCAGCCCCAATTAGGACTATAGTATCAAATAAAAATCAATATTGCCAGCCAATTTAGCATACGGCCATAAGATGTGGACAGAGCCTTTGAAACTCGCCAAGCAATACGTAACTCGAATAATCCGGCTCCACAGAGTCAGAGTTTGATCATATTCGGTGCGTGTGATAAGACACCCTGAAGAGAATCACATGCCACTTAATCAGTAACAAGCGAGGGCATGTTCAACGCTGATCGCAGCTTTAATTAATGCTTAAAGCTTTAAAAAAAATACGGTAATAGTACATTCAGTAAAGTCAAATCTCTAAATGGGCTTAATGTAATAGTGTTTTTCTCGGGAATGCCAGTCATCAATGCTGTGACTTCATTGAAATAATAGCAATTAATTAGGTAATTATTGCTAATTCTAAATAGTTTAAACTCATGGTAGCAATGATTGTGCTTTTATTGAGAGAGTGCCATCCATCCATCTTTTTCCGCTTATCCGAGGTCGGGTTGCGGGGGCAGCCGCCTAAGCAGGGAAGCCCAGACTTCCCTCTCCCCAGCCACTTTTTCCAGCTCTTCTCGGGGGATCCCGAGGCGTTCCCAGGCCAGCTGGGAGACATAGTCTTCCCAACGTGTCCTGGGTCTGCCCCGTGGCCTCCTACCGGTCGGACGTGCCCTAAACACCTCCCTAGGGAGGCGTTCGGGTGGCATCCTGACCAGATGCCCGAACCACCTCATCTGGCTCCTCTCGATGTGGAGGAGCAGCGGCTTTACTTTGAGTTCCTCCCGGATGACAGAGCTTCTCACCCTATCTCTAAGGGAGAGCCCTGCCACCCGGCGGAGGAAACTCATTTCGGCCGCTTGTACCTGTGATCTTGTCCTTTCGGTCATAACCCAAAGCTCATGACCATAGGTGAGGATGGGAAAGTAGATCGACCGGTAAATTGAGAGCTCTGCCTTCCGGCTCAGCTCCTTCTTCACCACAATTGAGAGAGTGCCATTAATGTAAATGTTTCTTCAAAAGGATCAAATGAAGCTCGTGGGCCACCATCATCTCAGCAAGCTCTTCCACAACAAGTTTATAGTGGTTTTAGGAGACTCTAGTAAGTATTCCATTTATTTTAATTTCTTCCTAGTGTGTGACTATTATACTATAAAAACACTCAAAAGCAGACATGATCATTTAAAAAAAACATCAGTTTTAATGCAAACAATTCAATCAGTGGACTTCTCTTCGTATCACCAGTTCAGCGGTCCGTCTACAAAGACATTGTCCTGCTTTTACAGCACGAGAAATACCTCAACAACTCACAACTCAAGAAAAAGGTAAGAGATGGTGATTTGTGTTTTTTTTGCTGGCTCCTCTTCTCTACGGGGATGACAGAGGCAGAAATGAACCCAAATCGAAAACCATCAAACAAACGTAACAGGTAAAGGCTGCAAATTAAAATAACGCTAAAATTACATAAACGATGCAAGATCAAATATAAATGGAAAAGACAAATGCCAAATTCACACACAAACTCCCAAATCAACCGTGTTAAAAATGATGCAAGTTAATGATATATAAAAGGGAAGTTTGCCAAACTACCAGAGGAGCCGGATCTAAGGGATGTCAAGTAGAAATGAGCAGGATGCCGACAAAAAAGTTGCTACACACTCGGTCGTAACGTTTTACAATAATCCAATAATTTTCATTCCACCTTTTTAAAAGTCAGCCAAATCGTGTGTATCTCGATCAATACAGACATCCATTAGGTCTGGCTCCCCAGTAAGCCTGGCAAACTCCCGTTTTTTTCCATCAACTTGCATTATTTCTCTTATGCGGTTTCTTTTGCAATTTTTGTTTTATCATGCAGCATTTTCCCATTGCATTTGTTTTGTGTGTTTTAAAGAGTTTGGGCATTGAGGCATGTTTGCACCAGTCAGCCACCGTACTTCTCTTACATCTTTTCCCGTGCAGGGCGAGATGAGCTTTGAACAGGACTGCCTGGTGGAAGGTGGTTGCCTGAGCCAATTGCACAATGGCACATCTTATCGGGAGGTCCGGCAGTATCAGTCCACACACCACCTGGTCCGGTTCTACTTTGTGACACGCATCTTCTCAGACTACATGAAGAGCATCTTGAGAGACTTCCGCCATGGTTTGAAACCAGATTTGGTCATAGTCAATTCCTGTGTTTGGGACATTTCAAGGTGAGTGGATAGCTAATTGGTGATAATAATCGGGGTGCAGGAAGTCTTAGATTATAGTTATTTGTTTCAGATATATTTAACATTTTAAGGAACAACATATGGTTATGTTTATACTTAAAGGCCTACTGAAACCCACTACTACCGACCACGCAGTCTGATAGTTTATATATCAATGATGAAATCTTAACATTGCAACACATGCCAATACGGCCGGGTTAACTTATAAAGTGCAATTTGAAATTTCCCGCTAAACTTCCGGTTGGAAACGTCTATGTATGATGACGTATGCGCGTGACGTCACGACGGCAACGGAAGTATTCGTACCCAATGTGTCACCATACAAACTGCTCTGTTTTCATCGAACAATTCCACAGTATTCTGGACATCTGTGTTGGTGAATCTTTTGCAATTTGTTTAATGAACAATGGAGATTGCAAAGAAGAAAGTTGTAGGTGGGATCGGTGTATTAGCGGATGGCTGTAGCAACACAACAAGGAGGACTTACTTGGATAGCAGACGCGCTAGCCGATGCTAGCCGCCAACCGCATCTGTGATCGGGTGAAGTCCTTCGTCGCGCTGTCGATCGCTGGAACGCAGGTGAGCACGGGTGTTGATGAGCAGATGAGGGCTGGCTGGCCTAGGTGGAGCGCTAATGTTTTTATCATAGCTCTGTGAGGTCCGGTTGCTAAGTTGCTAAATTAACTTAAGCGTCGTTAGCAACAGCATTGTTAAGCTTTGCCAGGCTGAGAATTATTAACCGTGTAGTTACATGTCCATGGTTTAATAGTATGGTTGATCATCTGTCTATCCTTCCAGTCAGGGATTTATGTATTTTGTTTCTATCTGCATTTGAGCCAGATGCTATCACGTTAGCTCAGTAGCTAAAGAGCTTCGCCGATGTATTGTCGTGGAGATAAAAGTCACTGTGAATGTCCATTTCGCGTTCTCGACTCTCATTTTCAAGAGGATATAGTATCCGAGGTGGTTTAAAATACAAATCCGTGATCCACAATAGAAATCCAATGTGGAATCCAATGAGACCTTGTACCTAAGTTACGGTCAGTGCGAAAAAGATACACCCTGCACTGCCTCTCTAGTCCTTCACTCTAACGTTCCTCATCCACAAATCTTTCGTCCTCGCTCAAATTAATGGGGTAATCGTCGCTTTCTCGGTCCGAATCTCTCTCGCTCCATTGTAAACAACAGGGAATTGTGAGGAATCCTTCCTCCTGTGACGTCACGCTACTTCCGGTATAGGCAAGGCTTTTTTTTATCAGCGACCAAAAGTTGCGAACTTTATTGTCGTTCTATACTATGGAATGGATCTGCTATCCCCGTTTAAATTTTAAAAAATCATTTCAGTAGGCCTTTAGTTCGTATCTGAACTAGGTTCATCCTCACACTTCTCAAGGTCTTTTACTGATGAATTCATAATTAATAAGTTTTACATGTTTAAATGAAGTTGACTTCCTGTGTGAAAGAAATGAAGGTGTTGGGAAAAAAATACAAATCAATCTTAGGTAAATAGAGAGCAATATACAGGTATACATGTCCAAAAATGTTGACGATCTTGTACACTTATTGTCTTTAGCTGCAAGTCTTTGTGAGTTGTCTTGTTTCCCTGTTGTCGAGCTGTCATCTTCAGTATTTGTCCAGCTCCTTGATGTCTTTGACAAGTACTCTGGCTTCTTCCGGTGCTCCATTTAATTTGATGTAGATTTTACAGTTGGCGCTCCAAGTGCCCTGAATTTTCCTCTTCTTCCTCAACTCACGTGCATTCTTGGAGAGGTCAGCGTTGTTTTCTCAGAAGCTCAGTGATGTTAAGTTCTTAAATTGTCACTTTCCAGTTCGTTCAAAAGTGACTCATGTACTCTTGCAGCTTGTATTTAAGTTGTGAGTCTCCATGTAGGCATTGTTTAAAATGGGACGAGAACTACAAGGAGAACCTCAATAAGTTCTTTGAAGAGCTGAACGAGATCCTGCCAAAAGAAAGCTTGGTAATATGGAACCTCACCATGCCCCTGGCAGAGACGATCAAAGGTGGCTTCCTGGTTCCTGAGGTATTGTAAGATTATTTATTTTTTTAGATGCTTCAAAATGCCAACCAGTTTGATCTGTATATGTGAATTTATACGAATACTTATTTTGTATTTATCCTTCTCATAGATTTCGAACAAAGCATCCCATCTACGCCACGATGTGGTTGAAGCCAACTTCTACAGCAAAATCCTCGCCAACGCCTACAAATTGGACGTGCTGGACCTCCACTTCCACTTTCGCTTTTCCCTGCATCATCGCACTCGTGACGGCGTCCACTGGAATGCCCTGGCTCACCGCCAGATAACCACCCTGCTGACACAACATGTCGCAGATGCCTGGGGAGTGGAACTGCCGCTTTTAAATGGTGACAAGGAAAGCTTATTGCAAATAGTTTTGCACCATTTTTCTGTTAGTTTACGCCGAATGCTTTATTTTTTTAGCGAACATTCCTGTTGCTAATCAGCTGCCAGTCCATCATACTGTTCCCAGGCATGAAGGTAGGATGCACGTTCAAAAAAGCCACATGTTAAGATTTTACAACCCAACAATGTTTTTAAAATCCATCCAGCAATTTTCACTGCTATATGAAAAACAAATAATTACATCAGTACATTGGCTTGGGATCAGAATTGAAAATCCAATAGTTTGTGTTGTAAAATATTATTAGTGTTAATAGTGCAGTATCAACATTTGAAATGTATTAAGTTACCTTTTTGTCCTTCTTTGAACTTGCTGGGGGGTTTTCTAATTTGATTGTATTAGAATGTGACACAGGCCAATACAAGCTGCAGGCTGCTTAAGGCTGCACCTTGGAAGTTAACATTGTATGTTTCTGGCCCATTATCCAAATGCCTCAATAGTGTACCGTATTTTTCGGACTATAAGTCGCAGTTTTTTTCATAATTTGGCCGGGGGTGCGACTTATACTCTGGAGCGACTTATGTGTGAAATTATTAACACATTACCGTAAAATATAAAATATTATTTAGCTCATTCACGTAAGAGACTAGACGTATAAGAGTTCATCAGATTTAGCTATTAGGAGTGACAGATTGTTTGGTAAACGTATAGCATGTTCTATACGTTATAGTTATTTGAATGACTCTTACCATAATATGTTACGTTAACATACCAGGCATGTTCTCAGTTGGTTATTTATGCGTCATATAACGTACACTTATTCAGCCTGTTGTTCACTATTCTTTATTTATTTTAAATTGCCTTTCAAATGTCTATTCTTGGTGTTGGGTTTTATCAAATACATTTCCCCAAAAAATGCGACTTATACTCCAGTGCGACTTATGTTTTTTTCCTTCTTTATTATGCATTTTCGGCCGGTGCGACTTATACTCCGAAAAATACGGTACTATAATAGTTATACATATTTATGGTCACTTACATTTTCTTCCATAGTGTGCCCCCCAAGAAACAATTTCCATCGTAATCCAGCACCCTTCATGAACTCCAATTTTAACCCGCTGCCAAACTGGTATGAAAATGGACCATTCCAGCAATCTCACTTTACTCGAAACTCACTGCCAGACGGTAAGCTTTGTATTATCCAACTGGAATAGTATAGGTCAAAAGTAACAAATGTCTTTCTTTTTTTTATGTTATGAAGAGTGTTCTCATCGCCCCATGCCTTCAAATACACATTTTGGAGATGGGTACAAGCCCCACCCTTACGTGATGAAGAACAGACACAGCAGGCACTACTTTACGCCATACACTCGTCACAGGCCCGGTCAGCAGTTCTATGATGAACACTATTACCAAAATGTTTACTTTTAGATCATCTGCACTAGATTAGTTTTGAGTTGTCATTCACAATTTTCAACTTGTTGCCTAAATTGTTTTTAAATGCAGTTGTCATTATTGACTGATTTATTATTGCATTTTGAATGTGTGACTGTGTTTATAATTGTATTAAAGGTCCTGCCTGGATTTTATAACTAAAATTGACTTAAAACTGAATTACCTTACAGTGATGTTTCAACATGTGGTTGCTTCTATTATAGGAATGAATACAAATACAACATTCAAGGGGAGTGTTTTTAATTACTATATTTTTATGTATACACACATTTTGTTCCATAAATTCAATTCATAAAGTGAAACCCTTATATTCTAAAGATTCACTACACAGTGAAGATTTCCAATGCATTAATCATTTAGATGATATAGCATACTAGTGAAAAAAACCAAATTCAGTATCTTCAAACATTTGAACATTTGTAAAAATATACTTTACTGGTTTGCTCCCCATTAGCAAATGAACTGCAAATCTAAATTGAACTGCTGAAATCAAATATCTTTTGCACCATATTTTAGTTGCTATGTTCCTGTATGTGACAAACTATCCCATTTCCTCTTATGTGACATAGTGCAAAATATGTTTCTGTGACAAGTGAAATCCAAATCGTAGAATGTTGTGTAAATACTATAAAATATCAAAGTAGGAATGGGAATAAAAAGGAGTCTCAAGCTGCCTCAGGCCATGATGAGGCGGTGCACATTTTGCAACTGCTGCTGTGACAGGACCAGACGGTGACTTTGTTCTTGTCCCCGAGTGCAAGGAATGGCGATGCGGCCCACAAACACTGTTCCGCCATTCTTTTCTTCTTTGGCCTAAGAAGTGGTGCATAAGATGAAGAACATGCCAGGCTGGTGGTGAATGCATGCTAGTGTACAGTGTGTCCCATGTTTAGTGTATTTCTTTGTTACAAAGAACTGTGTACGTTTTACTGTTTACAACTTGTTTCAAGTTACATTTTTCTAACAAAAAATGTAATCGAACTGAAAATAACGAATGAAGGAAGACATGTTACTTTTAGACTTAACTCTTGTCTCCAGGTGCCACACATTCTAACAATGTGCAATAATTCTTTAAAAAAATATTTGGCTTTATGCAGACACTCAAAGTTTTGTCTACACCATGCTCTTTAACTGAAGAAATAATCGATAAAAACTATAGTCTTTTATAATGTAATCATAATATAGAAGACAAGTAACCATTTAAAAATATACAGCGTAAACTTATTTCTCCTTACTGTATAATTTTTTACCATTGTATTGTTATTGGAATATGAATAACTTTGTAATCCTAAATAACAAAAATAAAATCTACTTATTTCTGTAAGCAAAAATGTAACCTTTATATTGAATATCATACTTGTTTTTCCAATTGGAAAAACGAGGTCTTTTTGTTTGTTGGCATTTTCGCTTATTCATCCCTGTTGAAGGGCTCATATCGCCCGTCCCAAAAAAGGGACATTTGGCTTTTTTCCCCCCCTCCTAATCTGAGTTACTTTGCGGAACTTCTTAATAGGCGAGTTGCAAGGTTCTCTGGACTGTGAGTGTGTTGGCATCGGCGCCCCGCTCTAGTCTCCGCTGAGACAAAGATTGTGATTGACTGAAAAGAGGGGTCCCTCTGTTCAGTCAATTCCACTGTTAAATAAACACGCTCAGGTGTTGAGAGCGATGCACAAACTAAGATGTCTTTCTTCCTGTTTGGAGTGGGAGACGAATAAACATGCACCTCAATAACTGATTGGCGTATATGTCAGCCACTCAAATGCCAGTGACGGTGGCGAAATAAAAAACAGCCTCTTGGGTTATTTACCGCACTAAATAAAACCTGGATGTTGATTCCATTTAGAATAATCATGCAGCCCTGAACATGCCAAATGGCTGATTGTGTGAGACAAATCCATAAATTAGTAATAGCTTTGTATAAGTGTTGGGAAAAGTAGTGGCTTCTAGTTCGGAATTGACGGTATATCCATCCATTTTCAACCGCTTATTCCCTTCGGGGTCGCTGGAGCCTATCTCAGCTACAATCGGGCGGAAGGCGGGGTACACCCTGGTAGGGATGATGTTTGATAAGGAATTATCGAGTTCGAGCCTATTATCGAATCCTCTTATCAAACCGATTCCTTATAGATTCCAGATAGGTTGTTGTATATGGAAAAAAACACACAATATTTGGTTTAACAAAAGCTCACTTTTATTGTATAATAAAAAAATTAAATCTAATAAATAAATAAAGACTGTTACCCACCTAAAAAAAATAAAATTAAATAAATAAATATTGACTGTTGTTACCCAAAGTATATTAAGTGGGATTTTTCAGAGAAACAAATACATACAGTAACACAAAAACAACCTGTCTCTGTGATCACTATAGGTGTATAAATAATAATATAGTGTTAAATAAAATCAGTCCCTTGGGCACAAAACTGAAAATAATACAGCTCTCCAAAAAGTGCACTTCTGCTGCTATTTGACATAACTGTTTGTTATGATGCTTTGACATTTTTGCACTTTATTTCTTTATTGAAAGAACATTCTATGAAGAGAAAAGTTATTTGCAAATGTAGTTACAATGCTAATAAATGAAAAGTTAAAGCTAAAAAAAGAAATACACTTTATTGAGTTAACATTATTTCTTTATGGGGGAAAAATGTTATGAGCTAGAGAATATAACAACTACACTACCCAGCATGCAATGGGAGTTACGAGCATGCGCGGTAGCTCCGAAAAGTGTTGCATGTTGCCACGCTGTGAAAGTAAACGTCAAGAACTCAGCCAACACGCCTCGTCTGCATTATTTATAATTAGACAGACAACACATCTACAGTGTGATTTTGTTTTGTTTACAAGGAAAGAAAAACAATAGTTAAAAAAGGGAGATATGTTGTATATATATGTATGTGCTGCGGTTGTTTTAAGAACGTTGCAACAGCTGCCGTAAAGGAGGTGCGTTGCTATGTTTCCGGTTGGTCGTAAAAGTGTTCGTCATGTGTTTTGCCCTGCTAAAATCTCTCAGTAAAGTTATTCGATGGATTATAGCTTTTGTTTTGAACTTTATTACACCTTGGAGCGCTTTTTCCCGTCCATTATTTTCCTGCTTTCGCTATCTGCGCCTAATGACTGAGCTACGTGACGTCATTTATTGTGATGTCCCACGGAGCATTTCTGGTCGGGACGGGATTCGAATAAAGAATCAACTCTTTTCCTTTACTATAGTGGTCTCGATAACGGGTACCGGTTCTCAAAAAGGGATTCGAGTCCAAGGACTCGGTTCTTTTCTTATCAAACAACCGGGAAAACCGGTTTCGAGTATCATCCCTACACCCTGGACAAGTCGCCCTCTCTATATTTTTGAAAATTTTTTTTTTTTTACAATTATATTAAATAAATAAAAAATTTCTGTCCGAGAAATAAGGCTGGCATACAGGCGGTCATACTCACAGCTGTCTCGTACACACATACACGCCCACAGTACTTGCACACACACAAATGCATCTCCCAGAGAAGCAACAAACAATTTGCAGTCAAAAAAGGCTAATGCGTGTGTGTTACATGGAGTGTAGTTTACGTGCTCAAAAACGAAGGAGGGCGGGATATAATGCTTAGAACACTTTTGAAAGTAAGCACCCTCTAGGCAGCTGATTATGGTTGAAATGGTCACTTCAATGGACAATAAAATGTATATGAGTAAGACTGTAGCCATAGGCTCATTTTCATCTGTAGTCCCTGGTAAATTAATGGTAATTATAACACAGGCCTTACCTTAACAAATGAGGAGACCGGGAAGGTGGCAAAGTCGGAAATTGCCTTAGCTCCTGGCTGACGGGACACTACATACTCAGCTACTTCACCCTTGAAGAAGATGTGTATTCAGAACTACATTCAAGTGTTGCTCATCTGAAGTGCAGCAGGCATTTACCTTCAGTTTGGCCAGAGCATCGCTGAAGTTCTGCATCCGAGCAGTCTGCTCAAGCAGCTGGGAGCTCGCGCTGACTGGTGGTTGAAAGCGGAAAGTCACATTTGGAAAATAGCAGAAAAAATATTTCACAGGTGTGAAGCGTGTGCACACCTGATGTCTTCCCGGTGATGTCCACTACTTTGACCTCTGCACTCAGCTTGAGAAGGGTCGCAAGCAGCTGGTCGGTCCTGCGATAGATGTCTGCATTAAGCCCCTCTGGTGGCGAGGAGCTTTCTTTAGACATCTGGGGCAGTTTGGCAGGGCAGAGGGGGGGCAGGGAGGCCAGCTGTGCGCTCATCTTCTCTGCCTGGATGATAAACACATTCCTCGTCAATCCAAAACAAGAGTAGCTTATTTATTACAAAATACCTTCAGTCTGTTGTTTTCATTCTTGAGGCGTTTAATTCCCAGTCTTTGAGCTTCAATCTGCTGCCGAAGAAGAGGAGAGTCCACCACTTGCATTGGTCCTGATAGTGACTGGGACAAGACTACAAAAACGAGGGCAAAATTAAAAAATCAGTGCATCCTACTCAAAAGTCATTAGTCCTGCATTTGATGCTAGATCTACATTGTGTGTGTGCATGTGTCATTCACTTACTCCCTGCTGGTCCTTGAACAACAGAGGCAATTCCAGAAGCAGGCATGCCCCGCAAGCCTTCTATGGTCATCTTTGATTGATTATTGAGGCGCTGTTTCAGCTCAGCCTTCTCCGCTTCCAGCTGGTCGATGTCAGCTTGGAGAGCATCCATCGTCTCCTCAAATTCTCTGCATTCGTGGAAAAGGAGAGCGCGTGAGCAGGCACAGGATAGCACAGGGAATAAAAAATCTCTTCTCACTTTTCTTTCTTTTTCAGCAAGTCAAGGTTCTTATCCAGTTTAGTTTGGATCTTCTCTACACGTTCATCTGCGTCCTTGGTGGATGTGTCCAGCTTTTTCTCCAGGAGGCTCAGACGGACATTGGCCTCACTAAGCTCTTCTCCCTAAAATGTGTTTTTATTTTTTTACCTTCTGCACAAATGTGAATTTTATTCTGTTTGACTGACAGACCTTGATCTTGAGGGACTTTTTAAACTCCTTGATGACCGTTTCTCTGTCTTCTAGTTTAACACCAAGTCCCTCAGCATCAGTCATCTCAGCTCTGACTATTGCTGCTCTCATTTCCACTGGAGGACTCTGAGGTCAGAGTTATTACAGGTTAATGTCTAATTCTGATACCTTGATACATCAGTGAGACAAAGTTAAGGACATAAATACCTTTCCCTGGGGTTTGTCTGCGTCATACTCTCCTTCCTGCATGGCTGTGGCCGTCTTGTTCATAGTAGCGATGATAGCACAACAAGACTGTCGTAGGCAGTCGGGGCCATTAAGTCCATGAGCGCCATACACCTTTTGTGGGGTACAAAGAAAACACCTTGAACAACCTTCCCTTGTCTGTCTCAGAAAAACTTCATTTAACATGACTCCATACCTGCTCCACAACCTTGCATGCAATATCCTCTAATTTAAGAGCATTTAGTCCTTCTTGATCGCCAAGCGGGGCGACCATCTGAGCTCCAGCTGCCGCCACTTCCTGAAGCACGGCGACCACACGGGTTAGTTGCCGTCTGCACTCGGTCAGCACCTCGGACACCTAGCAAACAACATAAGTATTTAGTAACCGCTATTTTTTCTGTAGCTCCATTTGAGTTTTCATATGTATGAGTTGCCATTGTGTGCATGTTATACCGGTTGTCCAAAATGGAGAGCGGCGGGTGCTCCAACAGCATCTGTGCCAGGCATGCGACGGCGGACCTTCTTACAGAACTGCTTGATGTCTGAACAGGAAGTGTCTAGGTCGTTCAGTAAAGCAGCCAGCGTGGAGCTGTCCTGGCCCGCTGCTAGGAACGCTCTCAGACGACCTACCTCCACACCCATACAGTCCAAGGCACTCTGGACAAACTGTAGACAGAGAGTGAATCAATGAGTTGGTTTTGAGAAGCAACTCAACAAATGTTCTTCACAGGGATCATACGTTTCCCCACAGGAAAGACTTGTACCTTAATGTGGTCCGCAAGTTGCACTGTGCAGTCCTCTGTGTGGTCTGCCAGATGAACACTGTACAATTGCTAGAAGCCAGAACAAAACTTACTTTAACTGTTTCTATTATGAAGGGTATCATCTGCGTGCACAAAAGATTCCATTACCTGGTAATATTTGATGGCCTTGGTCAGCGGTTCCACCTGAACAGTCTCATCTAGTTGGTCTTTGTGCAGCAAATCGATGAAATAATCCAGAGAGCGCTCATGAAAACTCATTTCAGAGTAGAGCGTACCCATGCGCTTAAAAACATCCACTGTACACACACTTAGAGCTCTGGAACAAGAGAGGACATAATTAATTTAACCTTTTAATTCCGGAGCTAAAACACTAGTATTTGTAAAGTAAAGAAGGAGGTGGCTTACTGCTCATATTTGTGCAAGGTGGCTTGCAGCAAACTGAGAGAGTACACCAAACCTGAGGCGAAACTACGCTGTTCTCCTGGAGGACCTTTGAGCGCTGTGCCTTGAGCCACGTTTCCGTTCAAGTCAAACTTCTCCTGCGCCTGTTTGCTGATTAGCTCAGCCTTTGGGGGACGTATACAAAGAAACACATGACCGAAACAGGCTCAACACACAAAAGTAAACATTTTACTGGGTTCCTACCTTGCAAATAATCCTGGGTATGAGCAGGAGCACCAGTATGCAGTCATGGTCTCCACCATGACGGAGGAAGGAGTCTGGCATGAAGGAGGTTAGTAAGTTAACCTGGCGGTTCAGCTGAGCCACTTCCATTTTCCTCAGCTCCATCTCAATGGCCTTAAGACACATCACCAGAATAAAGAAAGCATATTTCACTATTAAAAAAAGAGTTATACTCCTACCTTGGCGTACGCTTTTGTTTCTGCAAACTTAATCTTGAAGTCAAAGAGTTCTGCAGGGGGTTGCTGAAATTGTTCGGTATTTGCACTCTGCTGAGTCATCAGGTCTTTGTTGGCCTCCTGGTGCACATGAATTGAAATAAATGAAACCTAATGTTTCCATAGCTACAATACCTTGCTGTGCACCCACCTGTAGTCTATTAGTGAGCTCTCTGTATTTGCTAATCGTCTGCTGGTAATCAGCCACTGTCTCCTGGGCAGCCTCCACTCTTTTGTCTGCCTCTCTGACTTTTGCCGCACTAAGGTCCAACTGCTCTCTCAGCTCCATTTCAGTCTCTCTGGCATTCTCCTGAAGCTCGTCATTCATTTCATTGATTGCCTCCTGTTGGCACAGAAGTATTCATTTTTTGGGATTCGTGATCACTAAGTGTCTGGGTTTATGAGAGAAGCTTGTTGGACAGAAGTTGGCAGTGACATTGACAATTACACTCTTAGGATAAAAGTCGCACTGACCAGATCAGTCACGGTTTCTCTCAATTCTCTGACTTTCTCCTCAAGGTCAAGATTTCTCTCTGTCAGCGTCTCAACCATCTCCTCGGAGCCCAGGGCGGCATCCACCTTGTACAACATAGACACAAATGCTCAGACACAAATTGGAAAAACTTTTTCACCATTTTAGAATCTGCAAGTTTCACCTGTTCCTTAAGCTCATCAATTGTGGCCTCGGCATGTTTGACCTCCTCCTGCAGTTTTTCCTTCTGAGTCCTTAGGGTCTCCACCTCTGTGTTCTTCTTCTCCATCTGCTTTTGCAGCTTCACATGCTCCTGTTTCTCAGAGGCAGACAGGTCGCGCATCCTGAGAAAAAAAGTTGTCTCTTAAAGCCTAAGTTTGCGTACTAAAATAACTTTGTCAACATGTATTTTTTATAACTTTTAGATTTTGTGTACAACCTCACCTGACCAGGGCCTCCTTCAGCCTGCTGTTCTGCTCCTCTAGCTGTTTCACATGGTAACTAGAGGCAGCACCATCTGAGCCTGCAGGAAAAACAACAGAAGGTGACCAAGAAGGAATCTAAATTCGTCAAACAGCTGAATGGAGTACAAACCTTTCTCTGAAATCTCATGTCGAAGGATCTCTAGGTCCATAGAGAGTTCCTCTACTTTCTCCTTCAGTGTGTCCACCTCCACCTGCAGTGACTCTGCTCGCTCTTCAGCCATCTCCTTGTCTAGAGTAGCCATTTCGATAGCATCTGCTGTGTCCGACATCTCTTCCATGTAGCGGTCCTTGGCCTCCTGGGCATCACGTGCTTCCTTGAAGAAAAATAAAGCAGCTGTCATGACAGTGGTGCTTTGTTTTTCATCCTCTCAGGTTTGAATATCCACTAAATTCACACAGTTCAAGTAAGTATACCTCATTGTTACATTATTGTACCATAAACTATTTTTACCCTCTTGGCTTCTTTGAGTTGTTTCTGCAGCTCGGTCTGCTGCTCCTGCATTTTGGTCTTCCACTCCTGAAGTTGTTCAAGCTGGATCTTGTGCTTCTCCAGCTCCTTCAGTTTGGCCTTGTCCTCCGTGCGCTTCATCTTCAGCGTCTCCAGCTTCTCATCCAAGTCCTTGACCTGTGCCCGCAGTGACTCCTCCTCCTGGTAGCAGCAGACAGGTAGAAGTAAGCAAGTTGGTAGTTATACACTGTGGTGCTTACTCATTCATTAACCAAGATTTTTTGGTCCAAGTATAGAGAAAATATAACCACCAATATTGGTCAGAGCCCATCACCAAGAGAAAATATAACTTATATTGCTCCAAGGTAAATAAAGTCAATAGTAATCTTTAAATTCACCCGAGATAGAACACACACCATTAATGTGCAGGAGTGTGCATTTTGAGTTAGTGGACACATGCCATCAGCATGCATGCAGTAATTAGAAGACTACCTGTTTGGAAATGGAAGGTTCAACCTGTTCCAACAATGGTAACATGGATGGAATAAAAATACATTGAAATTAAAATTATATGAAATGGGAACATGACAAACCTAAATAAAAATATATGAGTGAACCCTTCTTTCTTAGTGACCCACCTTGCTGGAAGTAGCAGGAACAGGTGTTGCTGCTGCTATGGACGCCCCAACAGGCTGAGGGATAACAGGAGCGCCCAGTGCACCCTGGTGGGTGGACAGGCCCACCTCGCTGACATCGCCAGACGACAGACTCTCACGGGAAGACTGACAAAAGAAGGTAAGTGTCAAAGTGACGAGACGTAAAAAAGGAAAGTGAGCAACGTTACAGCTGGACCAAACATTCTCCTCCCTTTGTGTACCCTGACTTTTTTGTGCCTTCATTGAGCCAAAAAGAATACATTCACCCACATTTAGTGACCACATGTTTCACCACTTCCCGTGGCACACACAAAATGTGGTGTAGCATACCATGAGCGGCAGACTGGAGCGTCCAAGGCGTACCAAGAGGGAGGGGAGGGAGGTGGCTGGTGCCAGACCTTGGGGTGTGCGCCACTGCCACAGTTTGATCATTAAGAATGTGTTACTCTCAAGACTAAAATGTCTAAAAGTAGAACACTAGAGAGGCTTATACTTTCATAGAAATACCATCTTTATCAAAAATGTAACCTTGATTTTCTGCTTCGTCTGAGGACACGCATGTTTGATTTTCTACTCTCAAAATAGCATTCCTTCTTATTGCACACAACAGTGTCCTTTCCTCGACTCCTTAAAAACTACATATTTTAGCAGGAAAAGTTTCTTTGACCTCACAAGTTTACTGTTGACCATCTCACCTTGGCAGAGCGGCGGGTTGAGGACTGAAGGAGAGGGAGAGCACACACACAAACATATCCAGCGTCGCAAGATAAGAGATTAGCAAACCATGTTAGTTTATATTGACTGTTCAGAGTTAAGAAAAGCCCCAATTAGTGCCAGAAAATATGCAATCTCATGCAAATGTGTTAAAATGCCTGCAAAGCTCCCCAACTTTACACATATGCAAGTCTGTGAGTCATGAAGTGCAAGCTATGGTCTCTAAATGTGTGAGCAGAGTGCATGCCTTTCATGAAAATGCAAATAAAATGTGCAGACAAAAAGTCAATGCCTCTTCTGTGCAAAAGAAAACCAGATGACAATTTTTGAAAAGATGTAAAATGCCATCCTCGTGTGCAGTGCCAATAAAATTACAGTAGATCCTCGCTATTCACAATGGAAATGTTCCAAGACTGACAAAAACATGAACGCTTTCATTTCAAGCCCTAAAAACGCATATTTCTGATGCACCAAGGGTGTCCAGACTAAGGCCCACGGGCCAAGTGCAGCCCGCCATCATTGTCAGTCTGGCCCGCAGGATGTTCCAAGGTAAAATTTAAGTCTAGCCCGTGGGATGACCCAAGTTAAAATTTAATAACATTACGGATTCATAACTGCAAACATGCTGCCACCTTACGGACAAGGTTAGTAATATTGGTCAATGACCAAGAGTGTAATATTACATTGAAACTAACATAGCATCAATTTATACGTCCCAATCCAAACAATCTTTCCCACTCATGTTACAAATAAACCATAACCAACACAGAAAGTTAACACACGTGGCAAAACACACACCACCTGCCCGCTGAACAATGTGGACATTATAAAAAATGTCTAACCAATTTAAAAAACAATTTAAAATTACACCCATTTTAAATTCACTACAAAGCATGATGGGCAATATGCAAAACCCTCCCTCCCAACATTTGCCCATCTTTGGCGCATTTTAACCATTTGATATTTTAAATGCTTACAAACTTTAATGCGGTCATAGTCACAGAAGTAAACCAGGTACAAGTCGATATTTCACATACTCTTAATATTCAAGGTTGAATCGTTTAGACTTTGTAATGTAGTGTCGTCAGGGTCTGATGTGGCGGGCTATTATTAACAGTTAAAGTTATGTGGTGTTGTTCAGTCTGTTAGCTATAGATTACTTTAATCAATGGAAACTGAAGTGTCTCTGATAATTTCTTAATAATATTGTAAATCCTTCTATCTTTATTTTCGTACAAATGATTGTTGTTACGTCACAATCAACACCCTGCAGCGAAAAAAGCGTTGTGTGTAATTGTGCGTGCGGAACCATTTGACAGTGATTACCCTCTGAAATTGGGCTTTATCGCAGGTTGTACTGTATTTGTACATTTTTGGCAAACTTACATCTTCAATTTGGTGTGAAATTAATATGCAGACTCAAATAATTGCGATCGCCGTTTACGTGTAAAATCAGCGGTGTAAACTTCCTCAGCACGAGCACGCTGAATAAGACAATATACAAATTTAAAATAAATAATAAAAGACACTGAGGTTTGCTTAAAAATTGTAACTAATTAGATGCTTTATGTAATTACATTACATGTATATTTAATATCTATATCACTACACTAACATTAAAACTATGTGTGTGCGTATGTATATATATATATATATATATATATATATATATATACATACATGCACGCACACACACACACACGCACGCACGCACACACACACACACGATATTGTAAATTGTGCAGTTACTAGAGATGCGCGGATAGGCAATTATTTCATCCGCAACCGCATCACAAAAGTCGTCATCCACCCGCCATCCACCCGAACTAACATTTTATCAAAACCACCACCGCCCGCCACCCACCCGTTGTTATATATTTAATATATATAACAACAACATTCAATGCGTGCCACGCATTAATATCTCTTGGCCACGCATTAGAGGCTAAGAGATATTAATGCGTGATAATATTATTTATCATTATTATAATATTATTGTCATTTCCATTAAGAAAGTGTTGACTATCATTGTAATTTTTTTCCCCTGGTCTTTAGTATTCCCTTTTTTAGTTTGTCGCGTACCACGTTTGCTGCCGGCGTTGCTATCTTTTTATTTTTTTCTTCTTCTTCTGTTGTGTTGTGTTGTGGTGTGCTGTGTCACGCCAAATTTCTTCCCCATACAAAAACCTTCCCTCCCCCATTTACTTCCGGGGCTGCGTCCAATAAAATCACAAAGTTGCCGGGGGTCCTTAACCTGAACGCGACTGTCCTGTTTCGCGCCTGTACAAAAAAAAAACAATAATCGATTTCTTCAGATTCCAGCAGCTGTCAAAGACGAAGTATCCTTCCAGCGACGGGCAGTCAAAGCCGAAGTGCTATCGATCGCTGTCAATGACGTAAGAGGAAACATGACCACGGAAGTACATGGGGGGTGGAAGGTTTTTGTAGGGGGAAGAAATTTGGCGTGACAGCTGCAGCAGTGCCTGATGAATAATTGCCTGTTTCAAAGAGTGCTGCTCGTTTTTCGTATGTGGGTAACAACATTTAACTATGTATATATATTTCCGAATTGGTTCAACCGCCACCCGCCCGAATCTATTTAAAATCTATTTTTTTCGTCATGCATCCGCCCGATAATCCGCGGACTCCCCGGTTGTGTCCGCAAACCACGCATCTCTAGCAGTTACACAACATCACGCCCTGTCAAAGCAGCATCTTGCTGGACAATGTTGACCGAATTTAATTGGGATAGCACCCTCTGCTGGATTATAGCTGCAGCAGTATTTCCCCCTGCAGATAGTACCATAAAACTACTTTTTAAAAGTTTGTGTAAAACTATATATTAACAATTTAAAGCGAGAATAATTGTGCAAATAGGTGGGGGAGTGAATGCAAAAGCATGAAAAGGCACGGATCTACTGTTTGTATTTTAAAAGAGGGATAGGATGAGTGAAGTGAGTGTGACCACCAGTACAAAAAAAAATAAACTGGATGTAAACACTTCTACCTTCTTAACGCTCATGGGTGTCTGAAAAGGGTATTTGGAAAAAAAGAATAAAACTTGTTTTGTGTTTGTTGTATTTCTTTAAATAAACATTGTCGTGAAGCGAACTGACATTAAATGAAGATTGCCTACCTGTTTGGATGTTTTGGGAGTCTCTGGAATATCTGATGGACCAAGTACATTTCAAGGTTATGCTGGCATTAACTCTAAGGCACTGTTAATTATAAGAGCATGCATGTCTACCTTTCTGTCTAGGGATCTTGGCAGCACCAGACTCAGGAGTATCTGGAGAGGTTGCACTGGAGCCATCATCAACGACATGGATCTGAACATGGCAAGATGTGAAATGAGAAAATGACAGAGAGTTTGCTAGTCCTCGTGCATATAATTTATCTTATTTACAAACCTGAGACTGCCTGACAAATATTCCATGGTTTTCCTCACAGGGAAAGTAGCGTTTTCCCTGGACGGTGCCGTCATTCTTGCCTTTGGGTTCATCGAGTCTGACACCCACCCATTTCCCAGAGGCAAACAGGGTCGCTCCAATGTAGGCAACAGTGCCACGCTGACCCTTTCCTGTCACTTCTACTATAGAACCAATCTAGGAGAGGGGACATGTAATTATAGAATCTAAATATGTTTTTTTTCCCCAATGATAATAGGTTCACCATATTCTTCCTTTCACTATTAAAGTTACCTTTGGAGGTTTTCCACTTTCCACAGTTCCCCCGCTGCTCATTCTGCTGACCAACGGGCTGGTTAGCTATAAATTGTGGGATTGCAGATTTGGAAAAGGAAAACAGATGAGAACTCAGACATTTAATGTATTCTACGTGCATAATTAAATGCAATTCCTAACTAATGACAGTGGTATAATAATAGTTAAAGCTTTTTTCTCAGGAAGTTGAAAATAAAAAATTATGACAGATACCAAGTCATATGTTTTAGACCACAGTAGGCTTGGTAAGAATCCGTCTTCTATTTAGTTCAGCTCACACAAAGATGTCCATTCAAGACAAAGTAGGACATGTGAACTCATGCTTCCTAACAGCTTACAACCACAGGGGAGAAAACTGGATAGAAAAGTGCCGTTTTCATTCAAGCAGACGCAAGATTTTGTTTGGCAGTTCTTAGTTTTTTATATATATATATATATATATACATATATTCATAAAGTCATCTGATTTATACTACATACATATAGGAAGGTAAATGGTGTTTTTTTATTTAACTGCTTCCAATATGCCTAAGTTATACCTGCACACCATGAAGACACAAGATGCAGTGAGATGAATCACACCTCGACAATATGGTAAGTGCCCCAAATCTCGATAATACTATTTTAGATTTAACTGATTAATTGCAGAGTGATTAATCAAGATTATGTAGGATGTTTAGTATTAAGTTTACTTACCCGCGGCGTATACGAATGTCTCCTGTTCAAAGCCATTATAAAAATGAATTTAAAAAATTGTCATACAACCTATGGTACTATTTAGAGCTGCTCTTGTTTTTCCTCATAATTCGAATACTTCAGACAAAAGATAAGCAACTCATTTGAGAGGAGGGGTTTAAGATGCATGATTGTCTGATCCTGCTGAGCATCACCAAGTAGGGTGGACGTTACTGCACATGTTGGTATCAATCCAATACCAAGGAAATACAGGGCCAGCATTGTTGATACAGCAAATACCAATACTTTTTACTTGAAATTATTTCAAAATTATAAGACCTTGGGATAGGTTGATTGGCAACACTAAATTGGCCCTATTGTGTGAATTTCAGTGTGAATGTTGTCTATTTGTGTTGGCCCTGCGATGAGGTGGCGACTTGTCCAGGGTGTACCCCGCCTCCGCCCATGTGCAGCTGGGATAGGCCCCAGCACCCCCCGTAAGGGACAAGCGGTAGGAAATGGATGGATGGATGGATAAACAAATCTATTTTAACTACACGTTTGTTGTGAAAAATGTATAAATACCAACTATCCCTACTTTTAACATACAATTGGTGGAACAAACTAAAACAAAGCAACAACGACTATAGACATTCAAATCCCTCATTGACTATCCCTGAGTTTCTAAAATACAGAATATAAAAAGATAATGTAACAATATGACAAAAAATGAGGATACTTGTGAAAACCATAAAAATTAACTAAAAATAACGATAAGAAACTACAAAATATCGATATCACAATACAGTTGGTATATTCATCCATCTATTTTCTACCGCTTGTCTCTTTTAACACAGTTAGTTGGCACTTGTACTGTGTGCTGAAGCACTATACCTCCCATACATATATACTTATGTTCACACCCGGTTGCTGAAAGGTCAGATTTCTTTATTTGACACAACGTTACTAACCTGCCATTGTGCTATGTAATCAACATTAGTAAATGGCAGCTAATGATGACACGAAACTGGAAATGCTCAAACGTAGTAACAGAATAACACATAAGACAATCGCCATACGCATAATGGGTGGCTAAGATTAGCACAGCTAGCCTTAGCCTTTACTCCAATAACAAGCAGAGCAACACTTGCAACATAATTATCGAGGAGTAATTTCATGTTATCACTCACCACAGTCAGGAAAAAAGATGCCTAAAAGCGTCGATTCTATTGGTCTTTTTGGCAAAGCTTTGCTTTGTTTATGATATCTTCACGTCACTTCCGGTTAAATGGTGAGGTTGAATTTTGCAACAGTGCCCCCGTACAGCCAATATTGGTAATACACACAAGTTTTATTATGTTTTATAAGAATAGGTATTTGTTAGTGATGATGGTCAGATAAAGTCTCATGATGAATTGAACCACTTGAGCCAAATGGTTCGAGAATTTCTCGACGCTTCAATACATGCTTCGGCATAAGACTCCACCTGCTGGTCAAATGTATAATTACAAACTGCTGTATCTTAACCACATATTGATTGATTGAATTTGATTGAAACTTTTATTAGTAGATTGTACAGTACAGTAAATATTCCGTACAATTGACCACTAAATGGTAACACCCGAATACGTTTTTCAACTTGTTTAAGTCGGGGTCCACATTAATCAATTCATGGTAATGCATGATTACACATACTGTGTAATGCATTGAAATGTTGCGTCTATTATGCCTCTTGGCAATGACAATGAATCACAATAAATGTTTGACAAAATGGTTTTGCTTGGTAAATTAACAAAGTATAATAAAATATGTTTTATGTCTTGTATATATATATATATATATATATATATATATATATATATATATATATATATATATATATATATATATATATATATATATATATATATATATATATATATATATATATATATATATATATATATATTGTGGGTTTTTTTGCCAACATGGTAGAATCATATATGATAGGGCAGGTTGTATATTGTTTTTTCTGTCACCTTGAGCAATTGCCATAAAGCGGAAGATGACATTATGTAACTTGGTCAATGATGTACAGAACAGAGGAGATTTAGAACATTTTTATTTTTGGTTTTAGGCGATTTATTTCTTTTTTTTCAAACTCTCTTCATCATCCAGCTATTGCTTTCTGATAGCTGGTTAAAAAAGAATACATACAGAATGCATTACTTTAATAAATATAATGATAATGTTTACAGTAATAAACAAATTTGAGAACTAACATTGCCGAAAATCGAACCCACGTCTTATAAAGAGGTTGTGCGTGCCATTGTGCTACCAAAGGTCTGATGACATCACCGATAAAATGTGTTTATTTAATAGTCATTACATGGATATTAGGTTTGTTTGGATTCAGTTTCGTCCTTCTTTGATTCTAGTGACATTTAAAAAAAAAATTGTATTCTCTATCCAGATTCCGAACTGGCCACAAGTATCAAAAGCCCACATTTTCAATGGAGTTTGGGCGGTTTATGAATTGTCTAATCGGCCGGCAGAACTGTTTGTCACGTGATACAAGCGGGAACCAAAGCTGACCCGCGTCCAGAAGCGGTCACGTGGTACAACTTGGCAATGAGGCTTCTCACGTCATCATTTCCGGCTCCTTCCCTAAATGAAGCAAGCCTCCATACGCGCTTCGCGGCAACGTCCCCTCCATTACTCGTCACACGCCTCGGCACATTTTCTCCCATCAATAGTATTTGTACAGCTCTTAAAAATATGTAAATGCAATGTTTTTTGTTCTAGTTATCTCTGGTATGTCTAAGAGAAATGTAAAAACGACCGTGAGAAAAATGCCGGCGAACTTCAGCCTCTTTGTTAACAGGTGTCGGCGCTCTTTGGCTTCTAGAACAATCTGGTTTCAAGGCGCCCTCTATTGGCATTCCCGTATAAAACACACAGCCCTGAAATATACCACCTCATATGTTCCTTATTACACGAGTTATAACCAAGCATTACTATTTCACTTTTCTAACAGATCGATTCCTGTTTTTCAGAATAGCTTTCTCTTGTTCGTACACACTGACGTGGAATTATCCAGGGTAAATCTGACCAATCAGATAGCGGAGGAGAGGCTGCACTTGCACGGGGTGACTAACCGGACACACCGGGTCCAGAGATCCGGCCGCTCAGACCTGTGGTGGTGACAGCACTGCAGCGCCCTAAACCTGATCTGTCAAACTTCACGTTTTGGGGCACAAGGTACAACACTTTTAACTTATTATGATTTTTATGGGTACTTTTACTAAAACTTGTTTAAGTTGTTGGTTGTCTTTTGTCGTTATATCCTTAGATGACTCGGTATTTCAAAGCTATTTAAGTTAAGATGTAACTTCCGGTATTGCAGTTACAAAATAAAATAATATAGTAGGAAATGGGTTTGCGTGAACCTTAAACGTGGCTCATATTGTTGTTGTTTTGAAGGAAATGTCTCTGTTTGCACGTTTGTGTGGTTAGCTTGCTTCTGTGCCATAATGAGATTGTAAATTCGATGTCATTTTAACGATCCGATTTAGTCACACGTGCATTAATTAATGTCAACAAGACAGCCCATCTGTAAATACTTGCGATATAACTTAACAAACCTTCTGTTTGTGTTTGTGTTTGCTGACGAAAGTCATTCGGATAGTTTGGTGCTGATCGGGTGTGCCATGTTACGTCATTCCTTCGCTTTCTTTTCTTCAAAAGTGAAACAATACGGCATAACCTGGAGGCTAGACTTTTTAAGTCGTCCTTTTTGTTCCTGACAGGAGTGCTTGGCTGACTGCATGTTTCTATCATTGTTGTCAAATGGTACTCAAAAATGCATAGGTAATGCATTTGTATTTGTGTGTGTGTGTGTGTGTGTGTGTGGGTGGGGCGGGGGGGGGGGGGGGGTCAAAGCAACATAAACCAGTTATTTCGTTTGATATATAATCTATTGCCATAAGAACGCGAAGAGGATACTGTCCAGGGCGTGTCTATAAATCCCCAATTCCAAATGTGTTAATCTCGTCATCAAATTATGTGGATATTATTTGGTCATTTTTAAGGTATAATGTGAATTCCTTTGCATGGCGGGTTGGCAGCACCTCCTTGTGGGAAATGGAGTGCTTTCCTTCTCAGAAAGAATGTACTGACTTTGTTGCATTTCAACAGAATTATGTCTGCATGATTCCTTGACTGTTTACTGTGTGATTTCAGGACAATTACTATATTACATTCAAAACACAAACCTTTACCAAACTGGTAATCTGATTAGTATCAAAATGAAACATGCCTAACTAAATCTTAATGCAGTGTGTCAATGTATCCCATGTTTGGGGGAAAACAAAACTAAAATACTTTATTGAGTTTTGTGTTTTAACTGGTTGTATTTGTACAAAACTTACATTTTTGGTAAATGTTTTCGTTGAAGATGTCAGACTACGAGCTGGTAAAGAAAATGGTGACGATTATCCTCCAAGCCAACAAGGGTGGAATGTCACTGTCCCGTCTTCAGTTCGAGTACAAGGAGCTGACCGGCGAACAGATTCCACATAAACACATGGGACACAATCATCTGGACTCTCTGCTCGCCAGCATGCCCTCCGTGGTCCGCGTGGAACCAAGCCGCTCTGGAGAGGTACACGGTTACGGGGGCAGTATAGCTCGGTTGGTAGAGTGGCCGTGCCAGCAACTTGAGGGTTGCAGGTTCGATCCCCGCTTCCGCCATCCTAGTCACTGCTGTTGTGTCCTTGGGCAAGACACTTTACCCACCTGCTCCCAGTGCCACCCACTCTGGTTTAAATGTAACTTAGATATTGGGTTTCACTATGTAAAGCGCTTTGAGTCACTAGAGAAAAGCGCTATATAAATATACTTCACTCACTACTAATCCTGTCAAAGGAGAATACTTGGAAAACTGAACGTAAAAGATTTGTATCTGAATTTGTGTGTCTCCAGGTGGTGTATTTTGCTTCAGTGGACAAAGAAATGGCCCACATTACCCAGGTGATGGCTCGCCAGCAGGGCTCCAAGAAGACTGGGCGACCCCACCTGGTGAACACCCAAATGAGGGTCAAACCAGCCACCCTGCTCCTCATAAATGGTTAGCCCTCATGCATTTGAAAACTGTTTGAGTGGTGCACACACTCTTTCCGTCCTAAGATTTGCAGTGCCCCCACTAGAGAGTATGAATCAGCAGAATATTCTCAGACTCTGAGGAGGTGGTAGTGGGGAGGGGGGCGTAGAAGGAAGGGACTTCTGAAAAAAAGAAATGCAGCAGAATGCAGAAGGGTGGTGTGTAGGGTGGACATATGACAGGAAAGGAGAGGAGTCATCCGGGGACAATGACGGCGAGCCTACAGAAGTTGAGGATTTGGCGCTAGGCAACAAAGGCTGATTTGTGCATCACTGGGATTTTGATATTCAGGGAGAGTAAGACCTCGGACTGTGACTTGATCCCAGTGAGGTGATGCTTTGCCATATGATTATTTTCAAATTGTTATCATTGTACATATGCATGCCTCTTGAAGTAATTAGGAGGTTAATAGCCTCACTTGAAATACATTGAGGACTGAAAGAGTGTACAAGGTGCATGTTAAACCTGACAAGTGAGTGTAAGAGTAGACATGCTTAGTTTTGACCCATTGTGTCTCATGCATGACACACATGCCCTCCATTCAGAGACACTGCCTCGTCTCACCATTTTGTATGTGTGTCTGTACGTGTGCTGCCTACAGCAAAACCGCAAAACTCCCTGAGGCAGCCAAGCCACCGTGGACGATGCGGGGGCAGAGGTCGAGGTGGCGGCGGTCGAGGGGCGGGGTATGGAGACTTTAGACAATCGAGGGATGTGAACGATGGCCAGACGGATGGCAGGACGGTCCAATCACTAAAGATGTCCAATCAGAGCACACCCTACAGGTAATATCATTTGCAATGCATGCGGCTCTTGGTTCTTTCCTCGATGGAAAAAACTCCATCAAATGTTCAGTTTGCTCATTTAGTATTAACTGATGTACCCCACTGTCACCATGGTTGTCTGGTGGGCTTGTATCTCTAAACATAACAATGTAAATCATGTTCCCCGCCCAGTATATTGGCAGGGCATAAAGTGTAAACCTTCCTAATCCCCCCTCTATTATGTGGTAGATTAACACATTTAAACCAATACCGAGTGAATCAGCACATTCAGTAGATTGGGGATCCCACTAGAATAGACCTTTCTCTAGACAGCAGGGCTCTTCTATCACATTGTGTGCATGTGTGTGCATGTCCACATGCAGGAAGAAGTAAATGTATACAAGTTGTATTTAAAATGTTGTTTGTTGAAACAGCATCACATGGTGTGTTTACATTATAATCCTGTAATTGTCTCCCACAATACTTTTAGAATTTGTCACAAAGCCAATAGTGCTAGCCAAGTTCTATTTCAGAGATGATGTGGTCCTGTGTCCAGGTCAGAAAAGAGAATGACACTCCCATCGCGATTTCAGAAGGAGGTACATGCTCATCTGTCCAGAAATTCCCAACAAATCAGCCGTAAGTAAGATAATTGATCTCATTAAATAAACTAGGGACTGTAGAGAAAAGAGAGAAACAGTCCCTCTAATAACAGCTTTTAGCTGTGACCTTGAAAAGGTTGACTTGATTTACACTTCCTGTGAGTGAGGAAAGTATATGTTATTGACTTTCTGGCAATGTGCTGAGTAAGTAGTGTTGTGAATTTGGTGACCAAAGTGCCAACTAACTGTGTTAAAAGGGACAAGCGGTAGAAAATGGATGGATGGATGGAAGTTTAAAAGGGCACAATGCTTTCGAAGTGTAAAATATCAAAGTACTTAGAGTGTTCATTTATGAGTGTGTGTGTTTGGTTGTTCATCCTTTAGCACCCTCTAATATAAAGGAGAATTTGGGCTCAAGCAAAGGAAAAGTCTACAACCCTCAGCAAGTCCAGAGCTGTATCAAGGAGATCCTGGCTAAGTACAGCAATGGCTTCTGGGTCTCCAAGCTGCCTCAGATTTACAAAGAGCTTTATAAACGAGACCTGCCTCCTGAGACCGTCAAAGACCTGGAGACCTGGACACACATATGCACTGTATGTTCTGCAACATAATCCTGTAGAGTAATATTACAAAATAATAACATGGGCTGCTTGCATTGCGCCCATTCACTGCTGCTTAGCAGCACGTGAATGGGCGCTTGCACTGCAGCAGGCTCATAACAAGTGTTTGTCTAATCAGTGGGTCCAATTTCTTCATTAAGGTTGAGAGAACTTGCAGCAGTAACCCATCTGAGCTACTTCTCTACCCCGCCAAGGAGCAGACCACCGCATCCCCCTCTTCACTAGTCCTCAACTCAAACCCTACTTCAGGCTGTGTCCCATCTTCTACCTCCCCAGCAGACAAGGCCTCGCAATCCTCTGTCCAACAGAGACCCCAACTGAGGCGCTCTGGCGCTCACCCTCCTCCATCAACATCCTTGTCATCCCATAGTCCTTCCTCCTCGCCTTCCACCCTTAGCCCTGAGCTAAAGCTGAAGCTGGATGAGGTGCTGCAGAAGTATTCCAGCGGCCTCTGGGCACATGCGCTGCCCCAACTCTTTCAGGACACCTATAAAGTCAGTGTTGAAGGGTGAACAGTGTGGTTGGCAGGACATTTTGGCCGTAAATCCCTTTGTTCTCATCTGTTTATCAGACTAAAATGCCTGAACACGTCCTCGAGAACCTTCACCTCCTCTCAGACATCTGTACCATTGACTACCCGATGCCTGACAACCCCAAGAGGGCCATCCTTTACAGGAAGAGCAGCACTGGGGGAGGAAGAGAAGACGAGATCTGTAACAAGAGAGGATCGTTGGCCAGCGAGGATGAGCAGAAGGTGCAGGAACCTGAGAGGAGACTCTGTGATCACTCTGTACCTTCCCTGCAGATCCCAAAAGAGGAGTATCCCTCTGTCTTGGTGGTGGAAGCCACCAACACTAATGAAGTCATTCTCAGGTAGAAGAGAGCTGTCTAAGCAGAACTAAATGGACAGATCTGATTGACAGAAGTCTCCTCCTTGTGAAGGTACATAGGTGAGAGCTACTCACAGGCACAGGAGTCTATGGAGGATGAAATGAGGGAGTTTTATGGCCTGGACAAGAGAAAGCAGACTCCTTTATTGTCTCCATGCCTGGGCCAACTTGTGGCTGTCAGGGCAGAGGAGGAGGAGGAAGTTCTAAGGGCACAAGTCTGCGAGATCATGGCAGATAAGGTTAAGGTGAGTAGCCGCCAAGGACCACCACTGTTTCGTAATGAAAGCTTTCCAACTCTTTAGACAGGTTTACAGTGCAAAGGGCCGCACGATTCACTGACTTTGTGAAACTTGAACTGTTAGGATAGAATTCTGCAACATTTGTCAATCACAATTTTTTTGCTTGGATTAGAAATTACATTAATCTGGGATTATTTGTTTCACACATGCATGCGCACAAACACACTCACTCACAGACCATGCTCAGGGCCAAGAAATCACAGTTTAATCATCATTATTATTATCATTAAGTCCCTAATACCCATTCTGCTGATCTTCATTGGGAGGACAGTTGACGGGGGGACTGCCTTGGTAAAAAGAAAAAAACATGGCTTGCTCGCTTACTCAAATGTACTTTCATGCACTTTATCAAGATAAATCCAGATAAAAGTCAGGTGATTTATGCCGTCGCTCCTCCCGTGACCTGATTGAATCACAGAGGCTTGCCGCTTGGGTCAGGCGGTCAGAGGGTAGAACCAGGACCGTACAGCCAACTTGCCCTGGCCGGTGAAGCTCTTACCCAAATGGGTAGAACGAGGCAGAAGAGTTGGCCATCATGCAAATAAAAGTGCAGCTCATTAAGTGATTTTTTTTTTTTTAATCGAAAATTAGATTGTATTTTAATGTTAATATTTTTTTCTGCCCGCTCACAGTTGAAATACAATACATGTCATCGAAATTGATATTAACTTGGCTTTATAGGTGCACTTTGTTGACCATGGCTTCTCAGAGGTTATCAGCAAAGACAAGCTTTTTGAGCTGGATGAGAAGTTCTTCAAACTCCCTTTCCAGTCAACCAAGTGCAAACTAGCCGGTGAGACCAAAATCAATAATAAAACCTTCATCTTTATTATTGTATATCTTCCTGTTTTACACCCAATTCATTAAATATTTGTCACTCATAATTTATTTACAGGCTTGGAGCCATTCTGCCAGGAGCCTGCCGTGCTGAAAAAATTTGAGGTGATGGCGAGTGGCAGGATCCTTTTGGCTGAAATCTTGCAAAGAGGGCAGACCCCTCTGGTGATCCTGTATGACACTTCGCAGGATGACGACGTCAACATTAACGCAACCTGCATGAAAGCCCTGCAGGACAAGACACTGACCAGTCCCCTACAGGTAAAGGGGAGAGTGATGGTGAAAGTGGTGGCTTTTCTGCATGTCTGCACCATGCTGGACTTAAATTAAGTGTATTCCTCAGGTTAACAGCACTTACATGAATATGACCGTCAGCAGCGTCTGCTCCGACGGCACAATCTTCTGTCAGCTGCCCTCCAGAGGTCTTGCCAAACTCAACAAAATACTGGATAACATTGAGAAATACCTTCACTCGCAGGTAAACTCCATGCCACACGTAGTGTACATGATTTTACCTAAAGGGATTGGCCTTCTTGCAACATTCATGCTACCACACAACATGGTTATTATAGCATGATCACATTTACACTTCATTGTTGTATCTCCTGTGATGTTTAACACAATGTGACTGCCATGTACGCATCTTGGAATGTGTCTGTGCCGTCTCAAATTAGTGGACAGATTGAGATTAGGTTGATAATCTGGATTTGATGCATCGCCAAGCCACTTAGGATGTGAGCTGCCTGGTGCCACTTCTCTCCTTTAAGACTTTACGTCAGTGTTTAGGTAAACAACGTTTTAAGTCTAGCTATGTGGAGTCCCTGTCAAAAAATCGTATTTACTCTCTTACTACAAATCTAATATACAGTGTAATTAAATATATAATTCTCGTAGGTAACGTCGGAGTTCTTAGTGTCCAGACCATTTTGCGGCAAAAGATGTCTGGCTCGATACAAAGGGAAATGGTCCCGTATTGAGGTGAGATGGCCTGTGACTCATGTATAACAAATATTCACCCAACAGCCAGAATAATATGTACACTATGAGATTAATGACAAGTGCGGCCTGAAAAAAGTTTGAGGATATTACATGTGTACCTAATGCTTGACTTTTTATGTTTAGATCACCAATCTGCATGGCAGCAGAGTGTTGGACATCCTCTTTATTGATGTGGGAGTCCAGGCTTCAGTGGAGGTGTTTGAACTCAGGGAGATCCCACAGAAGTTCCTCCGTGACTTCATGGCCATTCCACCACAGGTTGGCCCCGTTTGAATCCCAAAAAAGAGTTAAAGGATATAAAATCATTCCAAATATTCTCTTTGGTGTTTAGGCTGTCAAGTGTTGCCTGGCAGGCCTGTCTGTCAGCATCGGGTCTTGGACTCCAGACACTGTCCAGTGGCTTCGAGAGAAGGTGCTTAACGCCACTGACTGCAGCATGAAGGTATCTTGATGTAATTCTACCTTCCGTTTTGTTCTCATGTCCCTCTTTCATCATATATACCCCTTTAAACTCCCACTTAAGGTGGCCAAGGTAGATGAAAGCAAGCATTGTGTCTACGTTCACCTCTTCACTGATAAGAACTTCCACGACCCAGCCTGCAGTCTCAACCATCAGATGGCGAAGTCTGATCTGTTTAAACGCCAACCTGATGTCTTCCTGACAAGCCACAGGTCTCTCACACTCACATTTCACCTCTCCCTGTCCGTATGTTTATTGGTTGCACAAAAACGACCTCACTGATTGTCACAAAGTTGAAATCCCTTTTATTATCCAACAGTCCCGTCAAGCTCTCCACACTCACTGCCCCTGCCAAAACGCAAAGCAACACTGACATCACCAACGGCAATCCAAAGTCCACTTCGATACCAGCCAAGACTCATTTTAGAAGGGTTCTGTCAGGACCCACTGGAGGCGGCAACGCAACCACCACCAGCCCATCTCAGACTGCCCAACCCTCTTGTCCTTCTATCCAGCTGCCACCACTGATAGAGCTGCCCCCTGCAGGTCATAATCACCATAAAGGCTCCCTGTGCAGTTCATTTAAATAGAAAGGTGTCTTTCTCAGGAAACAACATGGATGTGTATGTGTCGGTGGCATGTCATCCAGGCCATTTTGTGCTGCAGCCCTGGAGGGACATGTACAAACTGGTGGCGATGATGGAGGAGATGATCCTCTTTTACAACCAAACTGATGAAACACCTCTAAATGTGGAGAAGAATCAGATATACGCTGCTAAGGTGGCGAACGAGTGAGTTAAGCCATGCTTTAATTGGGTATGAATCAATGTGGACTTGATAATAACAAGACAAACAGAAGCAGCTGTGCTCTCCTTAAGTGTATCTGAGCCACCATCTCCTCTTTGCAGCTGGTATCGGGTTTTAGTGAAGGGTGTTCTCACCAATGGGCAGGTGTCTGTGTACGAGTTGGACTACGGTAAGCATGAGCTGGTCAACTGCACGCAGTTCAGGGTTCTGAACAGGGAGTTCAGACAGCTGCCCTTCCAAGGAGTCACTGCTCAGTTGGCTGGTGAGTCCAAAAGGACAAATCTTGACCTTTTTTTGAGCTTCTCATGCCACTCTATCCTTTTTACCCAAGTCAAACATGGTGGCCAGCTTCATCCTCACAACTGTCTCAACCTACAGGAGTGAAGACAAGGCAGTGGTCTGAGGAAGCCTGCATTGTCTTCAGGAACCACGTGGAAAAGAAGCCCCTCGTGGCCCAGCTGGAGGCTGCGCAGGACGTCGCTAACGCATGGGACAGGAAGTTGACGGTCTTCCTGGTCGATACCTCGCAGGAAGAAAGAGACATCTGGGTGCATGACATCATGGCAGAGTTTACTGATGAACTTGTCGGAGACATGTAGATGTATCCTAAGATTGTGGACAATCTTACCATTAATAGGTTGGCTCTCCAATAGACACATGAACGTTCTTACAACTTAAACTTTTCAGGGGACTGAAGGACCAAAAGTTGGAGAGCAATGAACAAAACGGGTTTGCCCGAAAATATTGACATTGTGGCCCCTTGCTGATTATATTGGAATGTGATTTGAGTGACTGCAGTGCCACAATAACAATGTAACACAATATTGAGATCTTCAGCTCAAGTTAACAATCCAGTGACTGTTATTTGCATCTCAAGAAGCATCCAGTTTGGCTGTGTCACTCGAGCAGGCGATAACATGCACACGCTTAGTGAACAACTGACTTAACTTGTGTAAAGCATGCTATGCATTTCTTTCCAAGTATGTGCATTAACATTTAAAGTGAATGATAAACTTAAGCATGTAGATTTATGAAAGTACACTCCACATTTTGTCCCTGCTGCACTTTGTACTTCATGTTCAAGACTCAAAAGATATGAGCTGCACAAACAGACCAGGAATTAATTTATTATTGAAGCTATATATAAAACTATTTGCATTTAACATGATATTGACAGATTTTGAATAAAGCTAATGACAAAAGAGGTGATATTTGTGTAGGAAGTTTTTTTTAAATTTATTTAAAAGGTAACAAAGGAAGACAACGTTTGAATGTCTATTAAATTAAGAAAACATGTTATGCACTTATTTACACATCAAGTTGTTCTCTTCTGCCTTCATTATTATTTGGGGACGGTGTGGCTCAGTTGATAGAGCGGCCATGCTGACAACTTTCCCAGCGATCCCCAGTTTCCGCCATCCTAGTCACGTCCGTTTTGACCTTGAGGAAGACACTTCACCCTTGCTCCTGATGGGTCGTGGTTAGTGCCTTGCATGGCAGCTCCCGCCATCAGTGTGTGAATGTGTGTGTGAATGTGGAAATGGTGTCAAAATTGCTGAGTACCTTGAAGGTAGAAAAGCGCTACACAAGTATAACCCATTTACCATTTAGACAAACCATGTATTGTTGCGTCTTGCACTACAACAAAGTTACAATTAATATGTCATTGTTGGATTTACTGTATTTGCAATGGTTCAGTTACAGGAGTGCAAACCCCTTGACACTAGCGGATGGAGAGCATCATGACAAACTCTGAGGAGGAGAGCATAGATAACACAGTAAGTTTACAAAAGTGAAATGCTTGAACGTGTGAGTCAACCTTCAGCATTTTAACCTTCAAAGTCAATGTTGCCGTCTGCATTTATGTCCAACTCCTTCAGGATCTCCTCTAGCTCTCCTTTCTTTAGCTTCTCGCCCAGAAGGCTCTTGGCTGCCTCCTTCATCTCATCGTGAGTGATCTTCCCGTCTCCATCCAAGTCAAACTTCGCATGAACAGAGCAATGTGTGCAAAAGAATGATCATCTATAAAAAAGTGTTACGTTTCTCGCTAAGAAATGCACAGATATCTGCAGTGCGTTAGGAAAGTATTCACTGTGCTTCACTTTTCCCACATTTTATGTGACAGCCTTATTTCAAAATGTAATACATTAATTTTGTCCTCAAAATTCTACAAACAGTACCCCATGCTGACAATGTAAACAAGTTGTTTTTTTCCCTTGCAAATGTATTAAAAGTTAAATAAAATAAGAAATCACATGAACATATGCATTCACAACTTAAGGTCAATATTATTTGATGCACCTTTGGCAGCAATTACAGTCTCAAGTCTTTTTTAATTTAATGCCACAAGCTTGGCACACCTATCTTTGGGCAGTTTCACCCATTCCTCTTTGCAGCACCTCTTAAGCCCCATCAGCCATTTTCAGATCTCTCCAGAGATGTTCAATCAGATTCAAGTCTGGGCTCTGGCTGGGCCACTCAAGAACATTTACAAAGTTGACCTGAAGCCATTCCTTTGGTATCTTGGCAGAGTGCTTAGGGTCATTGTCCTGCTTAACGATGAACCATTGCCCACAGTCTGAGTTCAAGAATGCTCTGGAGGAAGGTTTTCATTCAGGATGTCTCTACATTGCTGAAGAACATTTACAAAGTTGACCTGAAGCCATTCCTTTGGTATCTTGGCAGAGTGCTTAGGGTCATTGTCCTGCTTACCGATGAACCTTGCCCACAGTCTGAGTTCAAGAATTCTCTGGAGGAAGGTTTTCATTCAGGATGTCTCTACATTGCTGCATTCATCTTTGCATCTAGCCTGAGTAGTCTCCCAGTTCCTGCTGCTGAAAAACATCCCAATAGCATGATGCTCAATTTACTACAGGTGTACTCCAATTAAGCTGTAGGAACATCTCAAAGATGATCAGTTGAAACGTGATGAGCTCACATTTCAGCTTCATGGCAAAGGCTGTGAATACTTATGTACATGTGATTTCTTAGTTGTTTTTTTAATACATTTGCAAACATATGTAAAAATGTCATTATGGGGTATTGTGTGTACAATTTTGAGAACAAAAAATGAACTATATCCATTTTGGAATAGGGTTGTAACATAGCAAAATGTGGAAAAAGTGAAGCGCTGTGAATACTTTCCTGGTGCACCGTATTACATTATTTAGAAATATGTAAAATGAGGATTATTGTCATTCTCACTTGTAGAAAAGCTGACTGGAGCTCTTTGAGACCCAGCATGTCTGCAGTCTCTCCCATCATTCTGGGACCCATCAGTTCAATAAAGTCCTCGAAGTCCATTAGTCCGCCCACTTTGGACGGGAAACATGAACTTGATTAATTGCGTAGCTATAAATGTGCTTATTGCAGGCTCCAGGGGATCGATGCGTTTTGTACAATAAAGAAGGCAAAAAATCATCCAAAGTAGGTAAGCTCAACAAAACGCACATAGCTTAGCTTTGTGATAGCTGACAGAAAATGTGTGTTATATACAACACATCCATCCATTTTCTACCGCTTGTCCCTTTTGGGGTCGCGGGGGGTGCTGGAGCCTATCTCAGCTGCATTCGGGCGGAGGGCGGGGTACACCCTGGACAATTCGCCACCACATCTCAGGGCCAACACAGATAGACAACATTCATGCTCACATTCACACATACTTTGTTTAAATGTATATTTAATAGCACACCTTAGACACCCCGATGTACGTGAACTCACTTCTCATTTTGATCTGTTGCACTATCTCCAGCAGCTCCATTTCGGTGGGCATGTATCCCATGGTCCTCATGCACTCTGCCACGTCCTTGTAGTTCAGGTAGCCATCTTGGTCATAGTCAAACTCCTTGAAGGCCTCTTGCAGCTCTTTAAGAGGATTCACATGTTCAAAGAAAAGCACTTCGAAGAGTTTATTAATTAATTGACTTTAATCGGGCTGTGACTTGGGGATCTATCTCTGATACTAAGCTATTATCGCAAATCACACCTTTCTCTACAGTATTCAGCTGTCACTGCAGGGTTTCTGTTTTTGTTTTACTGCAAATATGTTGCATTTCATCAGCGAAACTTACCGTCTAATTCACCTTGTGCTAATTCTCTTTCCTGTTGAAAGAAAGGGATTACATTAAAAACACTTTTTCATGTCATATGTTTAAATGTTCTGTCATTGATTTCATGTGATTTACAAATGAAACCAGTTAGTAACCTTTCAGTGATGCTAACAATGCCGTTGAGCTCCTGTTAATGAGGAGCTAATGCTGCATGCAGCAGGTTTAGAAGGATCAACCAGCCAGTGTGCTGCTTGACTCCACTATGATGTCTGACATTTGTGATTACCTTCTCAAGATCAAAGCTTGTAATATATCACATACTTATTTTAATACTGTAGATATAGTTATTGAAAATAATGTGATCCTTGTCTACTTACAGCTCCAAAAACACTGTGGAGCACAGAATTGTAGACTTTGGTCATGCTGTCTGTGGATTTCTTGGACTTTTTGGAGGACTTCTTTGGCGTCTCTGACACCGAGCCGGATGGAGACCCCTGAGACGAGAAAGTCCCGCTTTTACTGGACAAACATGGAAACAAACTGGGTGAGTGTTTTTATGGTGTGAAATAGCAGAAGTGCTCATGATAATGTTTGAAAGTGTAAAATGTACCCATCCGTTGAAGTGGAGTCTGCAGACGCTGTAGAAGAAGTTCTTTCTACTGCCTTGGACATGGTGTCAATCACTAAGATGATTACAAATTTTGCCGTAAATCAACTGTTGTACAATTTATGTCCTCATTTGGTTCTAATTGTGTTTCTTACCTTTACGTGTCCCCAACAAGGCAAGAGAAGGAATCAAGACACTGTCCTTGCTTGTTGCCCGTGTTCGCTTGGATCTCTTCTGTTTGTCCTAACCTCTTGACGTCCTAGCATGAGAGAGGCTTAGCAGGTAATTACCTGGCTGAACGGGTTGCCATATAAATCAAAGAGTGGAGCAGCAGTGGGACTGACTCCATCTGGAAGAGCAGGTGGAGAGGAACGTCTTTCTAATAATTAGTCCTCCCCATCTAGTTGCCAAAAGATTAGACACCACTTCTGCACCACTACAAATAAGTACAACCAACGGGACTTTGATAATAATACCTCTATAACAGGGGTGCCAAACGTACGGCTCAAGGGCCGAATCAGGCCCGCGAACAGTTTTCATCCGGCCCGCGGGATGAGTTTGCTAAGTAAAAAAATTAAGCTGAAATTTCTTAATTAAAGAAACAGCTGTTCTAAATGTGTCCACTGGATGTCGCAATAGCAATTCTTTGTATCTTAGACTTAGACAAGTCCATCCCTTCCGGTTGCCCGTCTTGGTTGGGGCCTGCTGGGTCTAGTCCCTGCGTCTATTGTGGTAGCTTGGTGCTGCAAGGTTTTCCGAGGTGCTGCGAGTCGGCCAGTTGTTGGGGTAGTGACCTTGTGTGTGTTTTATTTAATTAAAAAAAATATATATTTAATTATTTATTTATTTTTTAAATATATTTTATTTATTTTATTTAATTTATTTTTTTATTTCCCCCTACCTAGGGGGGGGACTCGGCGGGGCGGTTGCTGGTTGTTCCATCTCCATTGTTGGGGTCCCTGCGGGTGGGGTTTGTGGTTCCCGTGGCCCCGTGCTGGGTGGTCCTGTGGCGGCCGGCTTGGGTGGGGTGGCCGGGGGCTGGCCTCGCCGCGCTCTCCGGGGGTGGGGGGTGGGCTCGTGGGGGCCCGGTTGCCGGTGGGGCGGGGGCGGTCTTCCCGTCCGGTTGCGGGGAGTCTCTGGGCCCCTCGGGCGGGGCGTCCCGCCTTTCTGCCCGTGTGGGGTATGGTCTCTCGCTGGCTCGGGGTCTGGCTGTCCCCTGCTTTTCTCGTGCCTTGTCCTCTGCCGGGTGCGTCTGTCTGCGGTCTGCTGCTGGCCCTTGTGGGCGGCGCGGTGGGCCGGGCTCTGGGTTTCCTGTGACTGTCCTGCTTGGCTGCGTGGGGCGGTGGTCCCTGGTTCCTTGGGCATCACACCTACTGTTTGTGGGTTGGGCTCTCAGGGAGGCTGGGGCCGTACTCTGGCTCCCACACACACTGGGAGTCAAATGTATTGTACACACAAATTCACATATACTCACATACATACATACACACATACATAGGTACCTACGCTCCCACATACATATACAAATACAGTACATATTTACATACTCAAAGTTCGTACATCCACACGCACATTCATTATACAAACATACACATATACATACTGTACATATACATTCACTGTACAAACATACATATACACATACTGTACATATACAGTCACTGTACAAACACATATACACATATTGTACATATACATTCACTGTACAAACACACATACTGTACATATACATTCACTGTACAAACACACACATACACATACTATACATATACATTCACGGTACAAACACACATATACACATACTGTACATATACAGTCACTGTACAAACACAGATATACACATACTGTACACATACAAGTACATATGCACATATACACTAATGCACATAATCACGTTTCATCAAACATATATTAATGTTGTTGTCCTAGGGTAAACTGGGTATAACACATGGCACTCTGACAAAGCTTAACCTATTGTTACTATAACAATCTACAAGGTTAATGTAGGTTGTTTCTCTTTCTTCCCCCCAATTTTTCTGCATTCTTTCGTATCTCAAGTTATCATTACGTATATGTATTGTTGCATTTGAACAACTGTATTGTTGATAATAAAGGTAAAGTATTGGTATTGTTCATTATTAATAGCGCTATTTCTATTGGTATTTGTATTGCTCCATTTTTAGTGTAATAATGGTCATTGTCATTTCTGTATTCTTTTTTATTTTCGCTAACTGCTTATTTGCTATTACTTTTACCATCATAGTTGTACATGTCGTATTTGCTGATGTTGCTCTATTGTTGTTGTTGTTGTTGTGTTTGCTGTTGTTGTTTTTGTCTCTCTGTCTAATCCCCCTCTTGTCCCCACAATTCCCCCCTCTGTCTTCCTTTTTTTCTCTTTCTATCCCCTCCTGCTCCGGCCCGGCTGCACCAAATGATAATATAAATACATTTAATAAAGTCAAATACAAATAAGGCAACAAGAGAAGTATCCTACACTTCTCTTTTGTAAAATAAATCTGAACAGCCGATATGGGCATCTACATCAACTATATGATTTGCCTGAGAAGCTGGACAGGACATTAAAAAAAAAAAAAAAAAAAAAAAAAAAGACAGACAAGTCTAAGTCTAAGATACAAGATAGTCTAAGAATAGCAATTCTTTGTATATTTGTAGATGATGCTACATGTGTGCAAAATAAACCACATGATGTTAGTACATCAGTCGAGGAAAATGATCAAACCACATAAATAACATACATACTGTAATTTGATTTTGACATCATTTTTTTTATCTTGATAGATTGAAAATGAGCAACAATGAGTTGACTGATGAACATTATCACATAATTTATTCAGAAAATATCAATAACGACAAATAAAGTATAAATACTATTAACCGCAACAGGCAATTGTAAAAAAAACAACAACCCAACAACATTATGATTTGTACAATTTCAGAATGTGCTTGTTCTATTTTTAAACGAAGAAAACAATTTTAAGTTGTCTTTATTCTTAAGTTATCGTGCCGTGATTTTACCAGTCCGGCCCACTTGAGAGTAGATTTTTCTCCATGTGGCCCCTGATCTAAAATGAGTTTGACACGTCTATAACCTTGTCCAAAAAATGCATTAGCACAGTGGGTCAGAAACTCTTAAGGCAGTGGCAGTGAGGTGTGAGGTATTCATGTTAGAACCATACACAAGCCTACAGCTAGCTGGCAGCAGTGCTCAATATAATAAAAAAAGACTGCACGTGTGTGTTTTTGTCATTCTACTACACTTGGCAACATCATGTCCCTGTGAGCTGAAATATCTACTGTTGCTGCAACAAAAACAATGTCCGGATCAAAGTTTCTCACTGCAACCACTAAATACAAGCAGATTCCTCTTTTGTTTATGTAGTTGTTGTAGATTTTCTGTGCATCTGGCAGAGTGATGGCAAATAACACTGAAGTTGAATGTGTTCAGACCAGGGGTGTCAAACTCTTTTTAGGAGGAAAATCTGTGCACACGTGGGCATCGTGGCATTAAAACCAAAAAATAAAGACAACATCAGATTGTTTTCTGTCTTACTTTGGCCAAAAGTAGAACAGACACATTCTGAAAATATTACAATAAAAATATAGAAAAAAATACCGGCAGCGATCGAGTTTAGAACCATGAAGGAAAGAAGAACGTGAATGAATTTTCTTTTGTATTATTTTTTTTTTGTAAATTAACGTTTATGACAACCTTTTTCCAAAACACAATATAGAATGTGAGATGTAACAGGATAATGCATACATTTATCATTTGTTTTCAAAACGGTTACAAAAAAGTGGGAGCCCAAAAATTTACTGTGGGACCCCATTTGTATGACTGGATGGGGTCCCTGGGACCCCATTGTGAAAATTCCTAGTGCCAACACTGATGGAGTATCGGTGCTTGCGGGCCTTGACTTTGACACCCCTGGTTTAGACAAATGCTGTGAAATTTAAAAGCATTAGTAAAGATTGATTGTGTGTAAAAATACATGCTCAAACTGATATAAAGTAGTTGACAGTTTGAAATGCTCCAATTATCTTTTCATTCCGGTCCTGTCCTAAAAAAAAAAAAAGTTATCTTTTTTACTTTGTTGATGTTTTGATTAAGTACATAAAATAAAGTGTTTAACTATTTGTTTCCCATGTATTCATATACTCCTAAATATACGTCCAATCCCTCCAAGCCAAACACTCGTACTCCAAGTTGTGTGTCCCCCACATCTATGAAAGGGTTACTTCCACCCCAGCCCCGGTGCAATAGACAAATACATGGAGGCAGCTCAGCAATATTTATTGATAAAAAGGCAACAGAACATTACATTCCCAAGTTTTAGACGTAGAAAATAATTGACACAAGCATTTTCAAATTGTGGGCAGTTCATTGCCACCAGCATCTTCACAAAGTAACTGTTTAAAAAAAACATGCACTTGGGACCAAAATAATACAAACTGCCTCAGAAATGTTTAACGGCATTCAACACAGGCAGTTGAACACAATGTTTATTTAAAAAGCTGGAAACATTTCAGAAAGCATGAACAGTACTAATAGCAAAGGGCTATTCAACTGGTGGTTGATCATCTTTGACTATTTTTTTGTTGTTGCAGTAGGTCCTTTAAAACAGCAGATTCTTAGGAATATAGGAGATAAGAATAATAATGAAGAGAGAATTCTCTGGAAAATGTTGCAATAAGATAATGGCTGATTTATCAGCATTATTTGTTCAACCATGCTTTTTACATGGTCTATTATAACATCCTATTCCTAGATGTCTTCATTCTATTGAACAGTATTTTTCTTACTCCTCTCTCACACCCACACCTTTCCCTTTCCCACACTATCAGCCCCGTCACGCCCGCCGCAGCAGCCCGTGCCCAGGCCCCGATGCTGGTATGCCGGAAGGTTCTTGTAGACGGCCCGGCTGTAAGGAATGAAGCACAAACCTAGCTGCAGATGACGGGCCAGGCGACAGTAAGCGGCCAGGGCCAGGACCAGCAGAGGGGTCACTAAGAGGAAGCCAACTACCAGCAGAGCCACGCATCCCCCGTCGGTTAACAGGTCAGAGCAGTGAGGGCTGGTACCATGCGGGCGGACCTTTGTGGGGTGGGCACAAAAAGAGAGAGAGAGTATGTGATTTGGGGTCAGTGTTTTTCAACTTCGCTTGAAGTACAGTTTGGATTTAATTTCAGGATGACAGGACTTCACTAAATATAATACTAATACCTTATCTCACAAGCTTAATTGGTTCTGTGACCGAGCGCTTAACTCAAAACCCTTGTATCTCAAATCAACGTCTCCCATTGAAATGAATTGAAATCAAATAAATCAGTCCTTGGCCTTTTCATAACACTACAATTTAAACTTAAAACATGCCTTTTAAAAAGAAAAAGAAAACCTTTAATAAGAAATATTGTATTAGAACAATACAATAGAATGTACAGCTACAGTAGTTTTATGAAGTAATGGTAATAATGCACCTGCTTTTCTATGTTGGCAAAACGCTGATTTATTTATTTAATACTGGGAATAACATCAACTTCTTTACAGCACTCTCCGTCACACTCACTTCCTTCCTTCCCATGCATGAAAATACACAGTTATGTCACTCTTTAGCTAGAAGATAATGTTAGCGAGTAAGACACGGGGCCTCATGTATTAAGCATGCGTAAGCACAAAAACCTGGCGTATGCACTTTTTCACAGCAAAGTTGAGATGTATCAAGAGTGAACTGAATGTGGAAATGTGCGCTGCCTCACGGCAAATTCATGGCTGACTTACGCACATTTCTACAGGCTGAGAATACTTTGGTGACACACGGAGGTGATCGTTCGAGCTGTGCCTACATTTCATTTTAATGACATAAAAGATTGAGGCAAGGACACAAAATTCACTTTTTCGCAAGTGCATTTAATGTTTCATATTCATATTTGTGAGGACGTCTGTTACTTTATCTAGGCGATCATTTTGCCACCAATTGCTGTCACAATGTGTTCTTGTGACTCCAGCACAGCTTGGCCAGTCGGGTGGACAGCAGCAGCCGGTGGTTGCCGACTATTAATGGCACTGGAGAAGGTGGAGGAAAGGCCTGACTTTGGCCCCGTTTACACTGCACAATAAATCTGATTTATTTTTGCCCTTATGCGACACAGATCACAATTTTTTTTGCCAGTCAAAACACTCCAAATTGCTTGAAACCTGATCTTTTCGCATCTACTTCAGGCCACATCAGGAGATAGTCCAAATCCGATTGTAATCTGATCTTTTCAAATGTGACTTCAGTTTAAACGCAATGCGACCTGAATGTGACCCGAATGTGACTTTTTTGTCAGCTTTGGGCGAGCTACGCCATTCATATGGGGAAAGACGCAACCCGCCAGTGGAAATTGATATTTCATCACAACGTCCTGTATTGGTGAGCAAAGTCTTCTTTCGACGGTTGAATTTCCGGTGCATCACCAGTCAATAGTGCGCAAATAATAGGCTATTTGGAATACACAAATATATTTTTTGATTCCAAAGAAATAGCGATTGTTGAAGGACCAAAATTTACGCTGTGGCGTATTTGCTTACATGTTACGCGCACTGCGTAAGTTGTTTACGTATGTGAGTTGAAAAATAATGCTAACGTAGATCCACGCTGCTGTCCGTGTTGTCTCTAATTAACAGCCATGAAAAGATTATAACCCTCCCAAAAATATTACACTATGTATATACATATATATATATATATATTACTTTAATTTGTTTTCACATAAAAACATTTTTTTCTAAGGTGTGCAACTTTTATTTTATTTTGTAGTAATAGTAGCAACTTCCTTGCAAATTTACGTAATCCAGTCAATATTCTTTGTTTTCACGTTATGGAAGTGCGCATGCAAGTGACGTTGGGGCCACATTGGGGCGTGTGCGCGTTTACACTTGAGTCATATTTTACTTGCAGTGTAAACAGTCTGGAAAAATAAGATTTCTAAAATATCAAATTTGGGCCACTTTAGCCTGCAGTGTCAATGTAGCCTTAGTGTCCTGTGTTGTAATAATAAACTGAGTATCAAACAAGAGTCAGAAATAATTGTTTATGTATTATTTTTGATATGCTGGCATGTTTACATTTCAAATATTTTAAACCAAATATGACACTCTTCACATGAAACTACTAGCTGTGAGAAGGGTACTGTATGAACGCATTGTTGTATATTGCTTATAACCCAAATTGTTGATTGCAACTTCCATCCATTTTCTACCGCGTGTCCCTCTCAGGGTCTCGGGGGTGCTGGAGCCTAGCCCAACACAAAATTGGTCCTAGTGATTGCAACTTAAAACATAATATTTAGCAGAGAGATAGCTCTTATCTTCAAACACTTTTAAGTTGGGGCACACTTAATTTGAGGTACCACTGTGAAATAAAAAGTTGTTTGGTGAAAGGAGATGAAAGAATCTTAAAAAATAAAATGGATTTACAGCAGGTTTTATACGCAAGTATGGGAAATGGAAATTCAATTGGAAACATATTCATATGTTTCCAGGACTTGCACTGTTTAAAATATGAATAATAAAAACATATGATCGATCTCTTTTTTTAAGGTGCTTGCTAGCACAGCCAAAATGTTTGTGTGAAAGCCCATAAAACATTTGGGCAAATTGACAAATTAAATGCCGAACCCTATAAAAATTTGAGTCTGAAAAAGTATGGCATTTTGACAATTTTTTTAAATCTGTAAGAACCCTGTTACAGAAACAAGAATGCCTAATTTTTGGTCCTGTTCTGCACAAAAGAGATTTGAGACAGGACTGGACTAAATCATCCTTATCGCTTTGTGACGCAGGACCAGAATGCGGGAGTGCATGCAGGGAGGATCTGGCTGCGGGTTGGTGTGGTGTAGAAACATGGATGTTGAGTAGACACTGTTGGCCAAACTTATCTTCACAAGATAAAGGGTGCAGCTGTTCAGTCTATTTGTTACAAGCATTGCATGTATGTAACTTTTGGAACATTGAGCTATGCAGCGGAGCCCCAAAGATAAACCTTCCCTCCTTCTTTTGGTCTTTATTCAGACATTTTTCCTTCTTTTGATGTCTCGCCTTCTCACCCTCTTGCCAGGTCTGCCGTAATCCTTCACTAAGCTGCTGTCACATGAAGTCTCAGTGTGAGAGGTCAGGGGAACATGGAGAATCCAGACCTAACTGAGCTCATTAAGTCACTGCACAGTAACTTAGAGGGCACAAGGTCAACCAGCAGGTCCTTTTTAGCTATACTTGTGTTGCCAACTTGTCATCTCCTCAATATCTGAGAGAAGCCCAGATGTGTGTGATTGTAAGAGCTGTCTCATCATCAGCGATCACCTATACCACCTTCACCTCAAAGAGGATTGTGGATCAAAGTTGTGGACACCAAGGTACAATTCACAAAATGCTTCCTGCTTCATACAGTAGAATTAAAGGTATTAGAAAATAACAGGCTGATTATGCCATTCTGGAGATGATGTATCAGGGTTGAATTAAAACTAAATAAAAATAAAATATTTGGTAACCGAATGTCAAACACAAATACAAATAGAGGTATTAGATATTGACAGAGTAAAATAAATCAAATTTTTGATTGTAATAATAGATGATGAAATTGACTGGAAATCTCATACAAAAATATACAACCTAGGGTAGCGAGAAATATATCAATAATGAATAAAGCTAAATATGTATTGGACCAAAAATCCCCCCATAGTCAACTGCTCGCAAGTGTTACCATATCTTTGTTATTGTGTAGAAATTGGTGAAATAACTAAAAAACTACACTTGATTTATTAACCGTGTTACAAAAGAGATCATTTAAAATAATACATAATGTTGGATATGGAGAACAATCAAACCCTTTTGATTAAATCAAAAATATTGATATTAATTCGCAAACAGCACAAATTAGGCACAAAGCAAATTATAACCTGCTACTCGAGAACGTAAAACAATTGTTCTCAACAAAAGGGGAGAAAGAAAACCCTAGACAAAAATGGAAAAAAAATGTTTTATGCACATACAACATTTAAAACATTAAGTATATAAGTATGTGGAGTTGAATTTTGGAATATATTAAGTAAAGAAGTCAAACAATGTACTAATATGATCCAGTCTAAGAAACTGTTCAAACTCAAAGTGTTTACAAAGGACTAAGAAGAAGAACCATGATAAACATCTTGAAGCTTATTGAAAAATGTGATAATCTTACTCATTTCATATGTGAAAAATTACTATTTATTTATGAGAACTTTATTTATTGTTTAATTATGTATTAATAGTTATTGGCACGTCGGGGTCGCATAATTAAGCGGTAGTCTTTTCCCTAAGATGCAGAAGGACGTCCGGGAGCAGCATACAGGTAAGAAGGATGATTCTTTTTAAGATAAGCAGGACAAGAATACAAAAGGAACACGTGCGTATGGCACGAGAAACTACGGCAAAGCTTAGCAACAAGACTAGCCAAAAATGGAGCAAGAAGCTAGTCATTTTAAACTCAGATCAAAAATGACACCAACATAACTGACATAAGACGTAAGACGGCCAGGCAGAGTGTGGCGCGAGGCAGGAATAAATATATCTCTGATTAGTGACCGGGAGCAGGTGAGCGTCCCAACCACTAATCAGAGGCAGGTGACAAAAATCAGCACCAATAGCAACTAAAACACAAACAAGGCTGCTGAACCAGAAATAATCACCAACTAAAGAAATATCAAACTAAACTAAACATGACAATGTATTTGCTTATTAACTTGCATATGTACGTATTTACTTGCTCATTTATTTATTTATTCCCTGTTGCGTTACAGACTGAGTACAAACAAATGTGTTAAAAATTGGCATAATGTGGAAAAGGGGTTGGATTAAATAATGTTTCCCTCTTCCTACTCCCTTTCGGACATGGTGTACTGAGAAACTGGAAATATGTGATCATATTGTAATTGTAATGATGTTTTAAATAAACTAACACTTAACCATAACATAAGTTTAAGAGGCAGGTGGGGGGAAAATCCAAATACGTGCACAACACGTCCCAATCATCCCCCTTACTGTAGAGTGGCAGAGGAAGCCAAAGACCACCATGACGTTGGCCGGCGTCAGGATGATTCCAAACACGAGCCCGGCCAGGCAGGCATTGATGACAGCAATGACAAGGTTCTGAGCCGTCACCAGAACCGAGCAGGCCCAGCAGTCCAAGGAACCCCGCAGCTCCAGCGGGGCATCGCCGCTCTCAGCTGCAGAGTAAGGTGGAGGCACCACCACACGTGAAGGTGTCTCCCTACCTGCTCCAGCTCCCACTGCGGCTGTGGAGGCCAGCGAGTTGGACTGGTGGAGGTGCGAGTGATGGTTGTTGTGGGGATGATGAGTGTGATGGTGCTGAGGCGACAGCTCTTCAGACAGGTCTAAGACCTGATGGTGTGCCCCCTTCTCCAGAGTACCAGTCATACTCACGGTGAACTGTGGGACATAAACAATGTTCAAAAGGCTTGTCAGTCGTCATTAACCTAATTAGAGACAGCACGTGGAGGAAAATGCAGTCTTTGAACGCTGTTGGTGACTCTGGGGTCACTTGGAGGTTAGAGGCTTTATCATCAGAGGGGCTTTATTATGTTGCTATCTTGTCATCTATGAGCTGATGAGTATCACCAGTTAATTGGCCAAAAGATAAACTGACCCATAATTGTCCTTTATGCTGTGTTGTTAATTGCAATCAAAGTATTCATGAAAGTTTTCTTTAATTCTGCACATTTACAAATGTTAGTAATGCGTAATAATCTGAACTCACAACATAAAACAATTCATACATTTTGGTGCTCACACTAATAATATTAATTTTTTAAAATGTTTTTAACCATTTTTAAAAACATGCTGTTTATTTATAACATAAAAACGTTTAAAAACGTTACAAAACTAAAATGTAAAACAATTTACTTGTAATCACACTGCTTGACCGCAGGATGTCACTGTGCTCAATGTTGAACCCGGAAGTGCAAATAGCCATTACATTATAACGTAGTCGTTTTGTTTATTGAAAAATAACACATCCACTTTGACTCGGGAGCTTGGGGTAAGAGTTATTTCTTCAATGTGTTTAGGTACAACAACTATTATTATAGAGGACGAAGCTATCCCAACTCCACTACATGTCCACGGAGCACTGCAGGTGAGTGCAATTAGTGAACACAAATGGCATCAGAACGTTTTTCTCGTCGTTTGTGCGTTTTTAAATGTCTAATAGTCGGCTAATATTAATTGTGAACATAGGTAATGCAATAAGTTGACCAGAGAGGAACTAGAGTTGGCTGCGTTGACTTTTGCTTAAATGTATTTAATATTTAGAATGCATTAAAACGAAATGGCATATTTATTACAAGTAGCGGCTGAAAATGGCGCGTCTCACAAAGAGAGCGTAATGACGTCACATCCTGTGTACGTACCGTAAACATATAGAACATACAGCACAACACAATAGGTACCGTAATGCAATGAGTAAGGGCGCAATCCAAACACAACATTTAACACCCCCACTCGCCATTAACTCAATTGGTTACCTTGAGAAAAAATTACAATGCAAGAAAAGAAAATAGGGATCACATGTTGTCCCTTCCCCAATAAACAGAAAAACACACTGCACTTCTAAGTGCTAAACATGTCCTGTTTGAACCTTTTTAGCTTCACCTTGGTGGCTGGCTTTGTCAGAACATCGGCAATCATATTTTCAGTAGGACAGTACTCCAAAATCACTCTGCCACTTTTTATAGTTTCCCTTATGAAATGGTATTTGATAGCTATGTGTTTACACCGTTGCCTGTTCACTGGGTTTTTGGCTAGTGCAATAGTGCCTTGATTATCTTCAAATACCTTTGTTTGTGCATAAGGGTATTTGTCAATGCCTCTGAGTAGCTGTCCTAGGTAGATACATTCTTGAATGGCTGATGCCAAAGACATGTACTCTGCCTCACATGTAGATAAAGCAAAAGTAGCTTGTTTTCTTGTTTTCCATGAGATTAGAGAGCTACCTTCGCTTAGACTAGCACAATAACCTGATGTGCTTCTCCTGTCAGACACATCTGACGCCCAGTCAGCGTCACTGTACACTCTCAATCCCAGTTTTTCAGTTTTATTTCCTTTGAAACATAACTTGTTTTCTGCTGTACCTTTGAGGTATCTAAACACATGTTTTACTGTGTTCCAGTGTTCGACTGTTGGCTCAGCAAAGTATTGGGATAATTTACTGACCACAAAACTTATGTCTGGACGTGTGCATGTGGACAAGTAAATTAGGCTTCCAACAGCCTCCCTGAACCTTCTTTGATCTGTCATTTTGTCTGCATCACCTGTGTACTCTAGTTTTGGTTCACATGGAGTCTCTCTGGACTTGCAATTTTGCATTTCAAATCTCTCTCTAAGATTTTGTGAACATATCTATCTTGAGACATTGTGACTTTACCATTTGTTTGGTCAAAATCTATTCCCAGAAAATGTTTCAATTTTCCTAGATCCTTCATTTTGAATCTTTCAGTGAGCATCATTTTCACACTGTTGAGTACACCATTGTTTTTAGATGCTATGATGAGATCGTCTACCCATACAAGTAAAATCACTTTCTCATAATGCTCCTCTCGTGAGTACACACAATGATCAGCAGAATTTTGTACAAAACCATTCTCAGTTAGACATGTGTGCAACATTGCATTCCAATTTCTACCGGACTGTTTCAAACCGTAGAGAGACTTGTGCAATTTACACACTAGCTTTTCACCTGTGACTGATTCTTTCTCATAGCCTTCTGGCTGTTCGATATAAATTTCGCAATCGATCGGGGCGTGAAGATAAGCAGTCTTTACATCAAGCTGGTGCAGCACTAGCTCCTCTTGTGCCGCCTTTTGCATGATCACCCTCACACTTGTCATGTCTGCTGTGGGTGAAAATGTCTCTTTGTAGTCAGTTCCCTTTTTCTGACTGTAGCCTTTCGCTACGAACCTCGCTTTGTATTTATCTGTTCCGTCAATGTCACTCTTGAGGGCATAGACCCATTTTCCCCCCACTGCCTGTTTGCCCGGTGGCAAATGGGTGAGGCTAAAGGTGTCGTTTTCCTCCAGTGACTTCACCTCATCATCCATAGCATTTTTCCACTGCCTTGATTTGTTTGACATTATCGCTTCCTTGTAGGTTTGAGGAATGTCACATACTGCTCTGTAGCAAGAGTCCACGCATGTTACAAATTTGTCCATTGTATCCTCAGTCTCAAACTCCTGTAAGTGAACCGGCCTCCTCCTGGTTCGCGATGGGTTCCTTCTGTTTACAGTGTCAGTGACTCTACCCGGCTGTGTGCGTTCAGTCTGTTCAGGTAAAGTCTCAGAAACACCCTGTAAACCTTGATCTGGTACATTTTCAACCTTGTCATCATCAACACAAATTTCTCTTTCATTAACCCTGGGTTGTACATCACCATACCCCATGTATGACTCACATGTTTGTGTTTCTTTTTCTGTTGCAGTTTTGGTTGTGAATTTTACCAATCTATGTTTCTGAACTTTCTCTTGTTCTGGGTAGTACACTAGGTAGGTTGGGCTGTTTTTATCGTAACCCACAAAAACACCCTGCTCACACCTAGAGTCTAGCTTGCCCTTGGCTTGTTGCTGGTAAGCATAGCACACTGATCCAAATTTTTGCCTTTTGGAAATGATTGGTTCTTTCCCTGCGAACAACTCGTATGGTGTTTTCTGTGTACGCCTAGAGTAGCATCTGTTCCGTACATAGGCCGCCGTCTGTACAGCGTAGTTCCACAGCTTATTTGGTAAGTTACTTTCTAGCAGTAAGCATCTGCCCATCTCATAAAGGGTTCTCCACCCTCTCTCGGCCGTGCCATTTTGGTGTGGTGAATAGGGTGAAGACGTTTCATGTCTAATCCTATTCCTTATTAACAGTGACTGGAACTCTTTGCTTGTATACTCAGAACCATTATCTGATCTGATGCACCGAACCTCACCGTATGGTGCTACGTCAGCTAAAAACCGTTCTGTTGCGAGCACTGCATCACTTTTAGACCTTAGAAAGTACACCATCATGGTACCAGAATAGTCATCAGTAAATATTTGTGCATATTTGTGACCATCGATGCTAGGCGTTTGCATGGGACCGGCTAGGTCAGTGTGGACTAGTTCCAAGGGTTTCTTAGCCCTCCTGTCAGGCTCCTTGTTTCTCGTCTGGGTAAATTTTCCTTTTGTGCACACTTCACATAATTGTGCCGGTTTAGCCGCACTCCCTTTTATCTCCATGCCTCTCACTACACCTTGTAATTTTTGCACATCTTCATAATTACAATGGCCTAAAATTTCATGCCATGTTTGTACATCATGACACACTTTACATAGATCAATATCAGTTTGAACAGTAGGCAAGTAATACAGATTACCACTTTCGTGTATGTCAAACCTGCTACCGTCCCTTGTGACCATGCGATTGTCTCCTTTCTCGAAGGTGATCGTCGCTCCTCCATTTGTGGCACGCGCCACGGAAAATATGTCATGTGGATATGTGGGTATGTACAGAGCATCCCTCAGTTGTGCTCTGTGCTGTCGTCCAGCGCTGTCCTGCAGACAGATGGTCGCTGTTCCTCTTCTCTGTGCTATTCCACTGCATTTGGTTCCGTCTGCTAGCTCCACTGAATGAGAGTCAGGTTGAAACGTGTCATCGAAGCTTTTAAACTTTTCTATGTCATTCACAATATGTGATGTTGCTCCTCCGTCGACCATAATGCCTTTCATCTTCATGCTGCCTGGTGGTCTCTCATTCCTTGCGTCGTTTGCCTTGAAGAAATGGTCCTCTCGGTCGCTGTCTCGTTCCTCCACGACCTTTCTCGCGCCATCTCGTTCCCCCTTTTTCTTGCACAGCGACTCTTCATGTGTATTACTTTTGCAGTATCCACACCATACTTTTCTGGAACACTTTCTTGCTTTGTGCCCCTTTATTCCACATCTGTAGCACGTCACGTTGGCATCTTCATCTTTTCTATTGCCAGCTTGTGCCCTTGGTGGACCTCTGCCCTGTTTTACATGGGTCTTCATCACATTGTCTGTAGATTCTGTCTTCTTCATTTTCTCGCTCTCTTCATAAACTCTTAGTCTCCTTTTAAAGTCTGCAAATGTAACTGTATCTTCATTTTGTGTTACATGGACTGCTAGGGGCTTGAAGGATTCTGGTAGCCCATTTATCACCATGGCTACATTTAGTCCGTCACTTATGGTTTCACCAGCGTCTTTTAGGGCCATGATAATGTTCTCTGCTCTTATAATGTAGTCTGTAACATTCTCACCTTCTCCCATGTGTAGCTTGGTGAGTGATGTGTACAGATTGATGATCCTCGGCTTACTTTTTCCGGAGTAGTGTTCTCTCAGTATTTTCAGGGCTTGTCTGCCATCATCTGCAGCCTCGTGTCTTATTAAGGATAAGCTTTTGTCATCAATGAGTCTGATCAGTTCAGCATAACAGTCAGTATTCTTCCTCCTATGTTCAGCTTGTGCTTCTTCATTGCCAGATGGCGCATTCAGGATCGCCTCTTTTAATTTTAGAATGTGTAGATGACCTAAAAATCTTGTTTCCCACAGGTCATATTTTTCATCTGATCCATCAAAAAGAAGTTGCGGGGCTGGTGTCGCCATTCTGTTAGCCATCTCGCGTATTGCGTCGCGAAAAACTTCTTCCGAGCTTTACTCACTTTATCTCCAAGTTGTCCACAGAAGCTCCGTGTTAATCCGTCACGTTAAACTTCCTCCAACTCATAACCCATAACCTGTCACGTTTCAGTGCACAGTGTCCACACGTATCGGAGAATAAAGTAATACTCTTAATCTTTAGCCTAATGGCATATTTATTACAAGTAGCGGCTGAAAATGGCGCGTCTCACAAAGAGAGCGTAATGACGTCACATCCTGTGTACGTACCGTAAACATATAAAACATACAGCACAACACAATAGGTACCGTAATGCAATGAGTAAGGGCGCAATCCAAACACAACATTTAACACGCTATACAAGTATAACCCATTTATCATTTATTTATATTTAAACACATTGAACCCCCCCCCCCCCCCCATTAGGGTTTTATATACATGATGTAAGTATATACACTATATTGCCAAAAGTATTTGGCCACCCATCCAAATGATCAGAATCAGGTGTCCTAATCACTTGGCCCGGCCACAGGTGTATTACATCAAGCACTTAGGCATGGAGACTGTTTCTACAAATATTTGAGAAAGAATGGGCCGCTCAAAGGAGCTCGGTGATTTCCAGCGTGGAACTGTCATAGGATGCCACCTTTTTTAGATACAGTCAATAAAAAATGTGAACATGTATCATAACATGGAAATCTAAGAGAACGGGTTGTGAATGAGGATGCTTGTGGACTGGGATTTTATTTTTTAATTTTTTTTACACATTTTTATTAAAAAACAGTTTTTCCAACATATTCAATTTTAGACGATTTCTTTCATTGGTTGATTAAAACTTTTATTAGTAGATTGCACAGTGAAGTACATATTCCGTGCAATTGACAACTAAATGGTAACACCCGAATAAGTTTTTCAACTTGTTTAAGTCGGGGTCCACTTAAATTGATTCATGATACAGATATATACTATCATCATAATACAGTCATCACACAAGTTAATCTTCAGAGTATATACATTGAATTATTTACATTATTTACAAAGGAGGAGGAGGGGGGGGGGGGTAGGTTTGGTTGTTATCAACACTTCAGTCGTCTCTTCTTAGTTATTATTTCTGCGGCTGTAGAAAAGACCCGCTCACAGGGCACAGAGGAGGTGGGAGTGCGACACAGTTCGCGTATCGGTCACGTGACCAAAACAGCTCATGATCGGTCACGTGACTTTCTAAAAGCGGTACGCGCACCGACACAGGGTATTGCTCTATGAGCTCGACGCATGCGCCGATGCATCGGTGTTGCCGGACCCATCACTAATTGTCGGCTTTATTATAAGAAAATGGAAGGGAACAACAGCAACTCAGCCACGAAGTGGTAGGCCACGTAAACTGACAGAGGGGTCAGCGGATGCTGAAGCGCTTAGTGCAAAGAGATCACCGACTTTCCTTACAGTCAGTTGGTACAGAGCTCCACACTTCATGTGACCTTCCAATTAGCCCACGTACAGTACGCAGAGAGATTCATGGAATGGGTTTCCATGGCTGAGCAGCTGCATCTAAGCCATACATCGCCAAGTCCAATGCAAAGCGTCGGATGCAGTGGTGTAAACTAAAGCACATTGCCTCTGGACTCTTGAGCAGTGGAGACGCGTTCTCTGGAGTGATGAATCACGCTTTTCATCTGGCAATCTGATGGAAGAGTCTGGGTTTGGAGGTTGCCAGGAGAACGATACATTTCTGACTGCATTGTGTGAAATTTGGTGGAGGAGGAATTATTGTGGTGGGTTGTTTTTCAGGAGTTGGGCTTGGCTTCTTAATTCCAGTGAAATGAACTTTGAATGCTCCAGGATACCAAAACATTTTGGAAAATTCCATGCTCCCAACCTTGTGAGTACAGTTTGGAGCGGGCCCCTTCCTCTTCCAACATGACTGTGCACCAGTGCACAAAGCAAGCTTAATAAAGACTTGGATGACAGTCTGGTGTGGATGAAATTGACTGGCCTGCACAGAGTCCTGACCTGAACAGAACACCTTTGGGATGATTTTGAACAGAGACTGAGAGCCAAGCCTTCTCGACCAACATCAGTGTGTAACCTCACCAATGCGCTTTTGGAAGAATGGTCGAAAATTCCTATAAACACACTGATGTGTGGACAGCCTTCCCAGAAGAGTTGAAGCTGTAATAGATGCAAAAGGTGGACTGACATATTGAACCCTATGGGTTAGGAAAGTTCATATGTGAGTCAAGGCAGGTGGCCAAATACTTTTGGCAATATAGTGTATGTAATGTAGTAATGGGCTCATTTATAATAATTTAATATTTATGTTTTTGTGCAACAGAGGAGGGACTGAGTATGTGTGCATGCACTAAATGTGTCCAATTTGTCAAATACTTCAGCAATAAATAAGCCTCCTACATCCCATTGAAAGACAAAAATCCGATCGTGTTCGGTTTTTGAAAAGTCAGACTAACACACCTGGATTATGCGATTGAAACCCCGATCTCTCGAGTGGGGGTATGCGGCCGGAGAGGACCCTTCGTATCGCGCATGCACAAGTCTCAACAGATACCATTCAATAAAAACAGGGCAACAATTGTAGGGGATAATATTTATTTGCTTCACAAACTATAACAGCACGTGTTGAATTGCATCGATGGTATAAAAAAAAACATTTATTTAAGAAGGTAGCTAAGGAAATGTAGAATGCCGGCTTAATTTGGACTACCAAACGAAATACGAATGAGATGAAAGAGAATGAAGCAGGTATATCAAGACAAATAATAAAGCTTACGCAAACCTCTTCATGCTGCATTTGTGCACTCCAAACTGTTTAACAATAACTCTGTATTCCACACAACAGGCAAGATAGTCCAGAACAATAGCTGGTTTCATCTCGAACAGTATCAGCACGAATGGTCTTTTGCTTCGGTTTTAAAACTCATTCTATCAAGCCACAGAGTCTTTTGAATGAACATGGAGACAGTTTCCATGATTCTCCGTTCAAAAGTTCCTTCAAAAAAACATTCCCGTCTGTCTTTCTTTGCTACGAACTTGCATCCGACCAGATACATCCTTGGTAGTAGCGTCATGTTCGTAGTGCAATCCAAGATCATTTTTTGGACACTCGGGTGAAGAGAGGTGTAGAGCTTTCTACCGATCACCACCTGGTGGTGAGCTGGCTCTGATGGTGGGGGAGGACGCCGGACACACCTGGCAAGCCCAAACGCATTGTGAGGGTCTGCTGGGAACGCCTAGCAGAGTCTCCTGTCAGAAAGAGTTTTAATTCCACCCTCCGGAAGAACTTTGAACATGTCACGAGGGAGGTGCTGGACATCGAGTCCGAGTGGACCATGTTCCGTGCCTCTATTGTCGAGGCGGCTGATTGGAGCTCTGGCCGCAAGGTGGTTGGTGCCTGTCGTTGCGGTAATCCTAGAACCCGCTGATGGACACCGGCGGTGAGGGATGCCGTCAAGCTGAAGAAAGAGTCCTATCGGGTCTTTTTGGCTCATGGGACTACAGAGGCAGCGGACAGGTACCGACAGGCCAAGCAAAGTGCGGCTTCAGCGGTCGCGGACGCAAAAACTCGGACATGGGAGGAGTTTGGGGAAGCCATGGAAAACGACTTCCGGACGGCTTCAAAGCGATTCTGGACCACCATCCGTCGCCTCAGGGGGGGAAGCAGTGCACTGTCAACACCGTGTATGGTGAGGATGGTATGCTGCTGACCTCTACTGCGGCTGTTGTGGATCGGTGGAGGGAATACTTCGAAGACCTCCTCAATCCCACCAACGCGTCTTCCTATGAGGAAGAAGTGCCTGGGGAATCTGTGGTGGGCTCTCCTATTTCTGGGGCTGAGGTTGCCAAGGCAGTTAAAAAAGTCTTCGGTGGCAAGGCCCCAGGGGTGGATGAGATTCGCCCGGAGTTCCTTAAGGCTCTGGATGCTGTGGGGCTGTCTTGGTTGACAAGACTCTTCAACATCGCGTGGACATCGGGGGCGGTACCTCTGGATTGGCAGACCGGGGAGGTGGTTCCTCTCTTTAAGAAGGGGAATCGGAGGGTGTGTTCCAACTATCGTGGGATCACACTCCTCAGCCTTCCCGGTAAGGTCTATTCAGGTGTACTGGAGAGGAGGCTACGCCGAATACTCAAACCTCAGATCCAAGAAAAACAGTGTAGTTTTCGTCCTGGTCGTGGAACGGTAGACCAGCTCTATACTCTCGGCAGGGTCCTTGAGGGTGCATGGGAGTTTGCCCAACCAGTCTACATGCGCTTGGTAGACTTGGAGAAGGCATTCAACTGTGTACCCCGGGAAGTCCTGTGGGGAGTGCTCAGAGAGTATGGGGTATCGGACTGTCTGATTATGGCGGTCCGCTCCCTGTATGATCAGTGTCAGAGCTTGGTCCGCATTGCCGGCAGTAAGTCGGACCCGTTTCCAGTGAGGGTTGGACTCCGCCAAGGCTGCCCTTTGTCACTGATTCTGTTCATAACTTTTATGGACAGAATTTCTAGGCGCAGTCAGGGCATTGAGGGTATCTGGTTTGGTGGCTGCAGGATTAGGTCTCTGCTTTTTGCAGATGATGTGGTCCTGATGGCTTCAACTGGCCAGGATCTTCGGCTCTCACTGGATCGGTTCACAGCCGAATGTGAAGCGACTGGGATCAGAATCAGCACCTCTAAGTCAGAGTCCATGTTTTTCTCGTCCGGGAAAGGGTGGAGTACCATCTCCAGGTTGGGGAGGATATCTTGCCCCAAGTGGAGGAGTTCAAGTACCTAGGAGTCTTGTTCACGAGTGAGGGAAGAGTGGATCGTGAGATCGACAGGGGGATTGGTGCGGCATCTTCAGTAATGCGGACGCTGTATCGATCCGTTGTGGTGAAGAAGGAGCTGAGCCGGAAGGCAAAGCTCTCAATTTACCGGTCGATCTATGTTCCCATCCTCACCTATGGTCATGAGCTTTGGGTTATGACCGAAAGGACAAGATCACGGGTACAAGCGGCCGAAATGAGCTTTCTCCGCCGGGTGGCGGGTCTCTATCTTAGAGAGAGGGTGAGCAGCTCTGTCATCCGGGAGGAGCTCAAAGTAAAGCCGCTGCTCTTCCACATTGAGAGGAGCCAGATGAGGTGGTTCGGGCATCTGCTCAGGATGCCACCCGAACGCCTCCCTAGGGAGGTGTTTAGGGCATGTCCAACCGGCAGGAGGCCACGGGGAAGATCCAGGACACGTTGGGAAGACTATGATTCCCGGCTGGCCTGGGAACGCCTCGGGATCCCCCGGGAGGAGCTGGACGAAGTGGCTGGGTAGAGGGAAGTCTGGGCTTCCCTGCTTAGGCTGCTGCCCCAGCGACCCGACCTCGGATAAGCGGAGGAAAATGGATGGATGGATGGGTTAGTTTATTGGCCAAACTATATCGGGATATGAGTTTTGATCCATATCGCCCAGCCCTACACTCGTGTTAGCCACAGTGCTAGCACAGTTTAGGGATGTTCTCTGTGTTTAATTATGGGCCTGCTGCAATGCAAGCGCCCATTCAATGCAATTTTTCTCCTATTACTATCCTAAACTCCCGCGAATAATGCGCGACGAACTGGCCAACGAACCCCCACATATGTTATACCATCGGAAAGGTCTCGATAAGGGCAACAGTGGCACTTCTAGTGGCACTTCTACTCCTTTTCATACCATGTTTTGTGTTATCATGGCGACGCTATTCCGAAAACTAATCGCTATGGGCCCATTGAATGGATACGCAACCTTTTATAATGAAGGATTTTGACAGAAGCACGCTCAAATAGCAAGATTACCTCCTCTTGTGGCTCAGCCATTCTTTTATGTAGCTTGGTGCTTAATGTCTCATTTTGTTCACAGACTTGTGTAATTTAACCCTGGCTAAAAAGTTTTTACGTCCAATGTTTGGTTTTGGCTGGATGGTTTTTGGAAGGTGGCGAGCGCCATCGAGGTTTCTCCATTAAAGCTGATGGCTTCCACTGTAATTTACCAGAGGGTAGAAGCCCTAAAAATATGCTGTTTTTTTTTTTGTGAACATGTGTTTCTGTGAAAACGTTGACTTGACGTTGCAGTGTTTTTATATGTGTCAGTGCACATGAGTACCTCGTTTGAGTGTTAATAATACATTTGTGATATTTAAGACATTTCATATTGCTCATAAATTTTTTCTGTGCTACAAAAAAATTTCTGTGCTACTAATTTTAGTAGCATCGGTGCTACGAGTGGAAAAAGCTTAGCGTACAGCCCTGTAAAGGTGTAAAAAAAATAATTTGGAGATGTCCGGCAGGCCAGGTTGAAAAGTGTGGGTTGTAATTGGCTCATGTCTGGTTTAAGCACTTGTATTGGTTGAAATGTGATAACTACCCAACATTAATCAGGAGATAAGCTTCACTGATTTATGGATGTGACGTTTGCCCGAGCAGTGATGTCATATTTAGTTAAAACACATCTACGGGTAGTTTGTCAAATCCACCATTGTTTGACTCTTTGGTGTGCACAAACTACAGTCAAATATACAATAAAAAATTTTAAAAAAAATCTAAATAAGTAATCAGCTATCGATATCAGTCTTGAGAAGCAGGACGTTATCTGTATAGACTTGGGGAAAAAAAGCATCCTTAAAAATTACGATACTTCAAGAATATTCTTGAAATATTTAACTCTGAATGTGGTGAATTTATAGATATTTACTTTTTTTTTTTAATAAACTACTGAAATAAACTTTTCAAAGATACTGTATTTCATTGTGGTGTTTGTGTGTATAAAGTTTCACTATGGTAGTCAATTGTAAAATCAAAGAATTGTTGCAAAGTTAAAAAACTAAGTTTTATTTTTATTGTCTACTTTATCGTTAGTATTAGTACTAATGAGTATTAGAGCTAAATTGTAATACTAATATTTATATTGGATTTGTAAAAAAACAAGTAACTTTCTTCATTTTATGTCATTTTATGTACTTGTGTGCGGTTTGTACTGACATCAGTCCACATGCTGTTGTGTGTTGTTGCCAATATTGAGGTTGAGAGGTCACACAGGAAGCACAGGGAAGTGTGCAAAAATATTTAATTGTCATTGTGACTGCTCCTTGTGTTTGTCTGCTAGCAGGGCGTTGGTGTGTGTGTGTGACGTGAAGGTGTGTGCGAGATGGTGCTGTACTCACATTGCCGTGTGGGGCCCGCTGGACCTCGTGCTGTTCCTCCTCCAGCTTGCTTGCTGCTTTTCTCTCGTCTACTCCTCAGCAAAATCACCAAGGCGGCTCGTTAGTCTTTCTGAAAAGGTCTACCCCTTTGTTGGAAGCACGTTGGTGTGGAGTTTGCAAAAGTGGAAGCCTTATCTGCCTGCGTGGTTCGATCCTGTGGCTCTGCTGGCCTGTTGCTTCTCTCCCAAGCTGTCAGTGCTGGTGATAAGCGCTCAGTGTTCTTTGTCTGGAGGTCAGTCTTTTCTAACTGTCCTCCTTTTTAACCCCCCCACCCCCTTATAGACTCCACAGCCCTGGACCTCCCTCCACTCGCTCCAACTTTCACCCCACCCACAAGGCTTATCACCCCCCACTTTTACTTCCAATGCCGCCTCCTGCAGCAGGCATTCCACTTCTCATATCCAGGGTGTGTGTGTGTGCGTGTTGCGCCCCCTCTTCACCCTGCCCCTCTTTTCATGGGGGATGGGTGTCTGAGGGGTCTGGGTGAGTTTCTATGTCTGATAAATTTTAGGAGCAAGAAGAATGTGTGGTGTGAAAATGGGAGACTTTCTCTTGCTTGGCAGAGGCTAATGTGTCTTGTGTTGACCATGTTGGTGGGATGAGGGGTTTAAAGGGTTTAAAAGGAGAATGGTGTTAACATATTTGCATCATCTAGAAAATGGCTAGTCAACTCAATTGTGCTAGGGGCCACATTTACAGAAAGTTAAGCACTGGAGGGCAAGACTTCTCCCGCCCACTATCGTTCTTATTTTGAGTCTCCCAAGTTTTGAACTCAACTCAGGGGCAGGTTCAGTTTAGTTTGTTTATTTGGAACATGCATACGATACAATGTAATTCATCACATATTTCCATTTGTTTAATTACAGCACACCTGAATAGGAGTAGGTAGAAGCTAAGCTTATTTAATCTTACTCCTTTTCATACCATAGCAATTGTATCATGTTTCCTTGTTCTCTGTAACATAACAGTGAACAAATAAATAATAAACAAATAATATACCATAGTAAGTAAACAAATATTAAATACATGAATCATTTTTGTCTCAATAAAACATTTTTAATCATTCCTGGGACAGATTAGGCCCCTGGGCGAAGGGTTATACAGCACTTATCTAGTGGTTAAACATCTCTCTCATGCTCATATTTGTGCGTCAGCCTTTTTGATTTGATGTTGATGCAATCACCAAAGAGATGGAAACACGCTGGATAAGAGAAGATCTGCGATTGACATTGCTGGCTACGCTGTTGTGAGTTTGGATTTACTGCACATGCGTTTTAGTGAGAAGACACAGGTGATTGTTTCTTAGTGTATGGGCTTTGACAAGAGCACAGGCCGACACAGTTTTACCTTATGCTACAGATGTTAGATTGTTTTAACCCTTTAAGTGAAAATGAGACGCTTTGTTTTTCTGTTTGCGCATGACGTGATGGCTGTCGCAGATGCAAAGACACTCGAGTCCTTCCTGTGTGGATGCAGGATTTCCTTTTTACACTCACGTGTCAATAAAGCGGTTCTCTCCCGTGTACTTTTTAAATTTAGGAATGATTTGTAGTCATCGGGCTTCTCTTTTTGGTTTTGGCTCACAAAGTTAATAAATAGTTTAACCTTCAGTGTTTTGTCAAAGACAGGAAGCTGAACTTCCTGTCCTGTTTGTGGCGACATAAAGGTCAATGGTTGTTTGAATGCAAATCTCCATGCAGCCTCAGCAACAATATACAAAGACCTCGTGATGATGACAAAGATGAACACACAGAGGGAATACAAGTCTTGTTGGTTTATTAATAAGTCATAGTAATGTCACACAATTTCAAAGTGTTTTAAGACATGTCTGGCTCAGTTTGGCGTGTGTGTGTGTGTGTGTGTGTGTGTGTGTGAACTCTCTAAACAGTGCACTTATAAATAGATGAGCACAAAGAAGAAGGACAAGGGTAATATTGCAACAGGAAAAAGAGAAAAAAAAAACTTTTAGCACCATCTATCCCATTATCATATTCATCAGATTATATCCTTACAATCTCCTATGTGGTCAAAACAAATTACAATTTCTCAAAGCATTTGGGGGGAAAAACAGCAATCCCCTTAATTGATAATTATACAAATTAGGTGAACTGTATGTCTCCTGTGAAGGGAAATGTGGCGTTATTTTTGACAAACATATATTCTAATGTTATCATTGGCAAACTTCATCAAAAATAAAGAAAAGTGTTTACAAGCCTGTCAAAATAGGACATTGATATCCAATAAATAGAGGGAATGTTTTTAAATTAAATGTACAATTTTCAATCAGCACCAGATGACTTTTTAAACAAAAAACCTGATGTTTGACAACTGAATGGTAATCATTTCCAGGAGAGATACATGAATAATTCAATAAAAAAAAAACACAAAATGTACAAAAGACAAAAAGATCAAATTATCCCCCCTCCCCTAAAAAGTCATTAAAACCCGTATGTCTTGAAGCATTCCAAACAAATGTAAATTTTAAAATTCTTAATGCTTTAGAAAAAAACTCCATATCTCTATTATTAGTATTTTTCCATTTTCTCTTTTCTAAATACAAGTAACAAGGCCAATGTGGTATATATATCTAGTTTAGGAAAAACAATAAATTATTTGATTTAAAAAAAGACAGCACCCCACAAAAAATGTACAAAGTTCAGTATTCAAGACAAAGCACCATCTGAGAGTAAACTGATGTTTGATTGGCGGCTTGCTGTGTGTTTATTTGTAAACAGTAAGAGGGCGTAAACAAATTCAACTGGCTGTCCGGCAAGTATTAGCAGTAGTACAAAAACAACACCACCAAATCTTAAATATGCTAACTTTTTGTCCTGACTTGCAGGAGTTTTGGTTGTGGCTGAGGACGTGCGGGAAGGAAGAAAGTGGTGTCATCGTGAGGAGGAGGAGGCCTACAAAAGAAGACGTGTATACAAACAGTCAAGTAATGAAGTCTTTTCTCAGGGCGGTGGCTTAGACCAGAGCGTTAGCTTACCAAGTTGAAGGCGTCGTACGTGCTCATGAGCTCCTCCATTGAGTATTGCTCCAGCACGACCACGTTGTTCAGGCTGGGATTGTTCTCACGTGCACAGTCCTCACAGTGCACCACATACGTCTTCTTACTGCTGCTTTCACTCGTCACGAACAACAAATTGAACACCTCCAACTGTGGGATGACACATTTACAGTCTGTTACATTACTGCGTCATGTTAACTTCCTCGCCCAGTTAACTGTGGCTGTATGCAGACTTTATACACATTATGTAACTAGCTAGTGTGCACACGGACATTATTAGCACTACATGCACACTTACTAGTACGATAGTTGATAGTAAGTACGTGCAGCAAGTAAGCACAGAGATGGCTTGAAATACATTTTTAATATTCCATTCTTGAACATTTTGGATTTATTTACAATCCTAATAAATAAGGATCGCAATTTCAGACATGAGTCAATTTTTTTCCAGCACCCCTAGTAAGGGTATCCTGATTCGATATTTAAATTGGATTGTATCGGAATGCATCAACAATGTCAATATTAGCCAATATTGCCTTTTGATTTGCCGTGGCGGGGCGCCACAGTTAATTACATTTAGGAGAAACCCTGCATCTATAATACATACCTTATATAGCTTATAATACAGTACATCGACCTACATTGGATTTTTTTAGCATCTAAATTGCACAAAATATATTAAAATCCCACATATTTCTTTAACTTACTGTACTGGAAATTAACATTAACAATGTTCCTTCATATTTGTACTTTTAATGTTAGTATGGATTTTAAATGGGTCTTAAATTTAATTAAAGTCTTGAATTTGACTTTTTTAAATTGGCAAAGAGCTGGACTACAAAATAAGTAACATGTATGTAAGATTTGTGCTGAGATTGTATGTCATTGATATCGGCCAATACTCAATGCTGCAATATTGGCATCGTATCTGAATAAAAACATTTGTATCGTGACATCCCTAATCCGTAATAGTACGTACTATCAAGTTTTCACACTAAGTGGCTAAACAGTTGAGTAGTGCAATTGTTGTGTACTACTAAGTTGTTAAAACATACAAAGGGGAAGTAGAATGCAAAATTATTAAGATTTGAATCACCATCACAATTTTGGCTGCCATGATAAAAATTGGGGTGATCTTCGTCGCTATAAACATTTAAAAACCAGGGTCTGCTTTACATCAAGTCAAGCATTTTCACAACCGCGGAGGCAGAGCAGTAACAGCAGCTGTCTTGAAGCCCATGTCATTGTGTATGCGCGTAGAGCGCCATAACTACACCGACCACTACGCCGGCCGGCTGGTCGCCTCATTTCATTCACTTATTTTCACTTCTGTGAAGTCCTCGGCTTGACCCGCACCGCTGTTTTAAAATAGCACGCCGTTTTGCTTTTCTCCTTGAAGTCGAACAAGCAGTACTAACAGCTAGCTAGAGGTAAGTAGAATAGCCAAAAATTGTACTAAAGTAAGAGTACCGTTACTTTAAGCAGTGTTTCAGGTATCTGCTTGTTGAAGCCATTTTTAATGCCACTTAAACAAATGTTATGCCCATGTCCTACCGCATATGTTAATTTTTATGTAGCTAATATCTTACAATTGTCAGCATTCACACAGTTGTAAGCCTTTGACAATGATAATCTTGAATGGTTGAAATGTTTACATTAACTATTACTAAATAGAATTGCCTCGCAAGACTGTTTGATCTGAGAATTTATTTGTATTTATTTATTTTTCTGTACTAGTAGCAACTGCTGCCTGCCTTTAATGGTCAAATTGTGATTCGCTAATATAATAGTATGTGTGATTTCACTAGGTTGATGCCCATTGAGCAAAGTTTGGAGGTCTTTTTGCTCATGGGTTTACGATCAACAGACTTTAACCAAGTTTTGAAAAGTCGGCCAGCCAGCCAGCTACTTTTGCTGATATTTGCAGTTTCCCATTTCCCCGACATGTATTAATTTTCTCGCTTTCGCCACAGCATTAGCACATTCACAGGAGGGAGCATTCCAAGCATCCAATGTTCTGACTTCCTGCACCAGCCGTAGACAATAGCCAATTAAAAGGTTCTGCCTGCCAATCATTACACTGTACCTTCAATTAAAATGATTACAGGGGAACTGCACTTAAGCCCTCTAAATACACATACAGTTCTGAATTAGTTGATTAATATAACATACCTAGAAGTCATTTTTTAAATATTATCTCTTTAAAAACATCCTGTAAAAAACAAATTCTCCGAAAAAATATCCATCCATCCATCCATCTTCTTCCGCTTATCCGAGGTCGGGTCGCGGGGGCAGCAGCTTAAGCAGGGAAGCCCAGACTTCCCTCTCCCCAGCCACTTCGTACAGCTCCTCTCGGGGGATCCCGAGGCGTTCCCAGGCCAGCCGGGAGACATAGTCTTCCCAACGTGTCCTGGGTCTTCCCCGTGGCCTCCTACCGGTTGGACGTGCCCTAAACACCTCCCTAGGGAGGCGTTCGGGTGGCATCCTGACCAGATGCCCGAACCACCTCATCTGGCTCCTCTCGATGTGGAGGAGCAGCGGCTTTACTTTGAGCTCCCCCCGGATGACAGAGCTTCTCACCCTATCTCTAAGGGAGAGCCCCGCCACCCGGCGGAGGAAACTCATTTCGGCCGCTTGTACCCGTGATCTTGTCCTTTCGGTCATAACCCAAAGCTCATGACCATAGGTGAGGATGGGAACGTAGATCGACCGGTAAATTGAGAGCTTTGCCTTCCGGCTCAGCTCCTTCTTCACCACAACGGATCGATACAGCGTCCGCATTACTGAAGACGCCGCACCGATCCGCCTGTCGATCTCACGATCCACTCTTCCCTCACTCGTGAACAAGACTCTGAGGTACTTGAACTCCTCCACTTGGGGCAGGGTCTCCTCCGCAACCCGGAGATGGCACTCCACCCTTTTCCGGGCGAGAACCATGGATTCGGACTTGGAGGTGCTGATTCTCATCCCAGTCGCTTCACACTCAGCTGCGAACCGATCCAGCGAGAGCTGAAGATCCTGGCCAGATGAAGCCATCAGGACCACATCATCTGCAAAAAGCAGAGACCTAATCCTGCAGCCACCAAACCAGATCCCCTCAACGCCTTGACTGTGCCTAGAAATTCTGTCCATAAAAGTTATGAACAGAATCGGTGACAAAGGGCAGTCTTGGCGGAGTCCAACTCTCACTGGAAACGTGTCCGACTTACTGCCGGCAATGCGGACCAAACTCTGGCACTGATCATACAGGGAGCGGACCGCCACAATCAGACAGTCCGATACCCCATACTCTCTGAGCACTCCCCACAGGACTTCCCGAGGGACACGGTCGAATGCCTTCTCCAAGTCCACAAAACACATGTAGACTGGTTGGGCAAACTCCCATGCACCCTCAAGGACCCTGCCGAGAGTATAGAGCTGGTCCACAGTTCCACGACCAGGACGAAAACCACACTGTTCCTCCTGAATCCGAGGTTCGACTATCCAGCGTAGCCTCCTCTCCAGCACACCTGAATAGACCTTACCGGGAAGGCTGAGGAGTGTGATCCCACGATAGTTAGAACACACCCTCCGGTTCCCCTTCTTAAAGAGAGGAACCACCACCCCGGTCTGCCAATCCAGAGGTACCGCCCCCGATGTCCACGCGATGCTGCAAAAAATATGCCTTATAAAAAGCCACAGACTGGAGGATACATTTTTTAAATCAGGATTCTATTTTTTTTTTTAAACTTAAAAAGTTTTATTGAATAACAAATTAATATCACATTAGGAATGCAAATGATGCACGTGTTTGAAAATGGATGATTGAATTAAACATTGTAGGAAAATACACGACATGGCATTATATTTGGAAAAATGCCAATAAGCCCTTTAGATGCATTGGAAATAGACTCAGTCAATTAAACACCTTGAATAAATTGTATTTTACACCCTCTGAGTTGTTTAAAATGGGTACTGTAAATAACAAGCTATGTATAAAGTGTCAGGAAGTCTTACTCATTTACTGCGGGAATGTCAGAAAATAAGAGTTGTGGGCGGTTGTGAGTCCATCCTAGGCCACGTGATGTGTCTGCATCACTGGAGTTGCTAATGTTAGCCAAGTTAGCTCGTGTGTTGAACTGGAGACTAAAATAAAGGAGTCGAGCATGAAAAAAGCTCAGCTTCCTCATTTGATGACATGATGTTAGAGTTAAGGACTACATGCCAACAGTGATGAAAGAATTGCTAAGCCTTTTGACTTTGCCCTCCAGCGGAGTGTCTGCTATGGAGGCAGGGCTTTTCACGCTTTAGGACCTTACAAAAACTCTTCTATCCAATTTAAAAGCCAAAGTTGAAGAAAAGAAACACAGGAGTAGCAATTTATCGATGACCGCAACGTTTTATAAGTTCATTTTCATTTATCGTTTGATTGATTGACGTATTGACTATAGGCCCAGTTCTGCAATTGTGCTAATTTTTTAATGCCTCTGGGCATCCTTTCTAATGCAATTCAAGGCCTTCATTTTTGCAAAATCCATTTAATGACTTCTAATGCTTTTTAATGCCCAGCGGAAACCCTGTTTAAAGTAACCTGACTCAAACTACTGAAGTCAGTGTTGAGTAACTTTTGATTTGTTTAGTAGCTATTTTTAAATGGTTCTTCAATCTTAGTTGGTATGTGTGATGCACGATCTACAATTTACTGAAACATGTTTTCTCTCCTTGGAAGTGGAATTCCTGTACGCTGAAATGTGAACAATTTCATTGACACAAGAGACAGCGCATATAAATGTTATTTTACATAGTTTGTAAGTAATCATTAAAGAGTTGTGCTGCCTTGTCTGACATTATCTCACCTTTTATAGTCTGGTTTGTCAAATAATTTAATTTATTCTATTTTCTCACATACACAGTCCTTGTTCTATCTCTCGTGCGACTTGTTGTCAAACGCAGTGGGCCTTTTGTACACCACGGGGCGATTGTAGTCATTTCAGCAATTCCGCTAGATAATTGCAGACCAGTAGGAAACACTGTTTTACCTACCATTAGAATTGTGATTATTATTTTGCCCATTATTGTGCAGCTCTCATGTGTACTCACGTCACACTCGTTACAGTAGTAGGCGGGTTCGTCCTTGACTCTGCTCTGGTAAGAGATCTTTTTGCCTTGAGACACCAGTTGGTCACGCAGGATCTGGATGTGCTTCATGGACTGCAATAGACAGTGTCTGCAACAAACAATCAAATGTAATCTAAATGCATTGATCATATAGCGGAGCTACAGTCATCTTAATGTACGCACTTGACCATCTTGAAGGTGTCTGGGTCAGTGATCTTGAGGGTGTGGGCCACGTTCCACGACACGTGAATCATGGGGACGATGGACTTGACCTTTTTGACTACGTTCCACTCAAACCTTTCCAGGGCCAACTGGTACTGGTAAGCTGCAACAAACGCAAACACATAAATGATTGACATTTTGAAGGATGATTTTTTTTCTGCCAGCAGGTGGTGCACTCCTTACCATTGAGCGGGCCTACATTCCAGGCGATGTTGTTGCACCAACCCACAGCCTGTACCCAGTGAACAGTCCCTGCATTGATCCACACCAAGTCTCCTGGCCTCTGGATGAAGCGGTACACTGGGATGTTGGCGTTGTAGAGGTCCTCCAACACAGGCCACCAGGAGCCCGTCAAGTAGTCCACCCCATGTCTGAGTTGAAGACGATGGCAAATTGTCACTTTTTCCAATAGGAGTCAATGAAATGTGTGCTCTGTCAGGAGTACTCACTTCTCACAGAAGTCACTGATGGCTTGCCAGTAGTTCTCGTGCACAGAGAACCACTCACAGTCTCCAGGGCCGATGTTGATGTTCACTGAGCAAAAGTTGTTGTTCTCCTGGTGGCCTGTGAAGTGGACAAACTCCAGCTTTTACTTATTGTGTTGTTTGGTGCCAACTTCTCACTGATAGTCAAATGCTAGTTAACATTCAACAAGCACATTTAGTAAGCAGTCAATAGTTGGTCTCATTTCATCACAATAAAATGATTGCCACCAGGGATAAGCTCACCTGGCGTTCTGCTGCCTGGAACCTTCATGTAGAGCTGTACAGTGTTCATGCCCAGGATGGTGTGTCCCACATGGCTCAGCATATTGCCACTGGATGCCACCCGCATGAACGCTGGCAGCTTCTGTAGCTCCTGCAGCTGAGACTTCCACCTAAAAGACATCCATTCCTCAACATGCTGTCGTTTGACTGACTGACAGTCAGCATCTTGAGTGGACTGCTTAGACTTAGACTTAGACAAACTTTAATGATCCACAAGGGAAATTGTTCAACACAGTAGCTCAGTTACAATGATGGAAAGGACAATGCAGGTATAAATAGACTAATATAGCTATAAAAAAATCTAACATATATACGAATATATACATAATATGTGTACAGAGTAATTTATATACATATATATATACATATATATATGCTCTTACCTCTTAGGGTCTGATAGGTCAATGTTGGTGCCAAATTTAATGATCTTGCCAACTGCTTTCTGCTCATTGCTGTGAAAACCCACACAATGTGTGATTCATATTGTTCCCAAGTAGTTTGACTCAGTAAAGACATTTCCTCACCTGCTACTGTCTTTTGCAACGTCCTTGCTTAGTACTTCTAAGCTGCCGGATGGCTTTTTGTCATCCTCTTCTTCGTCCTCGTCGCTGCCCTTCTCCTCCTTCCCCACCAGCGTATGTTCATTAGTCAGCGGTTTAGCACAGGGCCAGTAGCATGTAGCCGAGGTGTTGCCTTACCTGCAGGCTCTCCTGAAAGCTGGAGGCTTGGTACTGAGCATACTTGGCGATGGTGGTGTGTGAGCGACTGCTCTCGCAAGGCCACGTCTGGCCCGTGCCACTAGGGTCCCAGTTCTCGTCGGCTGGCTGCTGTACCTGAGTCCTCACCTCCACTGCCTGCTCTGCATTGGCCTCCACCAGAGACTTTGTAGAAAAAAAGCCCAGGTCTGAAAAATGAGAGTGAGCATTGTTAGCATTTGTATTGGTTAAAAACACAAATCGATTGCTTAATTCCTGTTAGGAACTTACTGAGCCGCAGCGACCCAGCCAGGCCTCTGATGACTGTGACTGGATTCTTTGGGTCAGTACAGAACTGCAGCAACACAGGGGAGAAGGCATCCCTCTTGCTCTCCAACTGCTCACCACAAAATGAACACAAAATCTTCAGACTACGCAACAAACACACGTACAGACTACAACATTTAACTCTTAGCTATTTTTTTTCCATTACAGTGGATCACTGTGTGTGTATAATTAATACATTTTAGAAATTAAAATAAGATGTTTTCCTCACAGACAATACATCTCATTTACACTAGTTTGGAAATAATTTTGTAAATACACGATAATACAGGTCAATCATACAACATATACCAGCTCACAATTTTTTTGTTTTTTTAATGCTAAAATTATGTATGTCGTCTGCTATTTTAACTATATTCTATTAGTCAAAAATCATAAATGTAGTCTTCCATTAAATATTTGAATCATCAGATAAGTGTTACTATTGATGGCTGCAGTGAAGTGCCCTCTTGTGTTAATACACAAATTTAATTGGTTTAGTCAGTGTCATCCCTACAAAAGGGTTCTTTCTACATGCAGATTTTTGTACATTTGCAGCTATCGTCGTAAAATCATTCTGCTGATTTTAACTATTAATATTTTTGTCTTCTTGTTAGTATTATGACGTTTTGTCTATGTGGTGACAAAAGCTAAAATGGATATGAGAGGCGTTCTATACTCACATAGATGCTGGGAGTCGGTGGGTTGAGTTTTTCCCTTGGAATGGGCTCCTCAGACGTCATGATTGGCTTTACAGAAAAAGCCGGTAGAAGGTAAGATTCCCTAAACTTCCCTTTTACTCTGGTGCCCCTTGAACAAGACACAGACAACATTCATGTAAGTCAGATTTTCTCAAGAAAAGCATGCTCTTCCTGTGTCAAGTCCTCACTTGCAAGAGCGGATGATTTCAGCGGCGGTGTTCTTAATGGTGATATCTTCCAAAGGGATCCTCTTGTCTTCCACCTCAGAGGCGATGAAAGTCTCTCGGTCACCGCTCTCCACTTTGATCAGGCGGATCTTCAGCTCCTTGGGGGGCCCGTCAGACAGTGCTTTTAGCCTAAGCAAGTTGTTGGAATCGAGCGAAGAGCTGGATTGGGCGCCTTTTTTTGACCGCCACTCAACATGGTCGCCCTCACTGGAGGAGGTGGTACCGACAGTGTCCTTGCGCCTCTTTTTTTCCGGGTCGTGATTGCGGTTCTTTCCCAAGCCGCCCTTGCTCTGTAGAATGAGGTCACACAGAATCCGCCGGCCCTTTTTGTCCTTGTGACTCTTTCGCTCCTTGTGCCTCTTGTGGTTGCTGCTGGAATGTGAAGACGAGGACGAGGATGAGGATGAAGAGAAAGCGACCTCTTCCCTTTTTTCTCTATGCTTCTTTCTCTCTTTCCTGTCTTCGTGTTTTCTCCTCTTCTCCTTCTCCCTCTCTCTGTCCTTGTGTCGCTCTTTCACTTTCTCAGGCTTCTGTCCATCTTCCACTTTGCTGTGCCGTGATTCTTTTTCCACATAGGGGAGTGGCGTTCGAGGGAGTGAGAGTTGGCAGCTGTCAGCCAGCTCTGCCAGCGACGACTCTGAGATGGTGGTCAAACATTGTTTCTCCTTGACACAAGTGACTGGGTTCTCCGTTTCCAGATATCCTTTCTCATCAGCACACTCTACGTTTGCGTTCCTCTCTTCAGAAGAGAGAGGCAAAGACTTTGGAGGTTGGGCCGTTGGACTCAAAGGGGCATTGGTGGAATCGGATACGGGGGAGCCGCCATTCTGCTGGCGGCAAATATCAGGACCCAGCGAGAGGGACGAAGAGTATTTAACTCCGACCAGAGCCGACGGCGGCGGTCTACCAAAAGGTCCACCACGGTAGGCGTACTTCTGGCTCTCCAGGACTGTCGCCAGAGACTTGAACATACTGTTTACCCCCGTCTGGTGGAGATGGGGTCTTTGAGGTGGCGGGGAGCATGAAGGGGTCTCAGAATCTTCGTCATCATCATCTGGCTCGCTTTTGACCTGCTCGGGAAGGCCGTAAAGTTTGGCCAGGTCACTGTGGCGGTAGCTGCTGTTCCCCACTCCTGTGTTAGGGGGGCAGACTTTAAGGCAATCATCCTCCTCCTCGTTGAGGGAAGATGTGCGGCTGCAGGGCGATGCCAGTGACCCTTGGCGGCTGAGCACAGGGGGGCTGGCGTGAGGCTGATTAGCTCCAAAGTCTTCTTGGTGTTTGAGCGCTGGTAGGAGGGGGGGAGCACACAAGTACATCTCCTCTTCCTTCTGGATGGACTCATCAAGCATGGCCATGATGTTGGCCAGGCCGTCTGGGAGCAACGTGGACAACTCAGCGGTCTCCTCCTCAAAGGGAGAACTGTCCGAGACGTCGCCTGACTCCTTGTCGAGCAGAGTCCCGGCGGGTGGTGCCCTTGGAGGGGGGGGTGGCAGGTTTTCTCTAGGAAAAGCCGGATAGAGTTTGGGTGGCTCTCTGAGTGTCGGAGGTGCACCTGCTTGGTCTTTGGACTGGTGTGGTGTGATGTGTGTGGCGAGGGCGGGGGGCTTATTCATCCCTGAGGTAGTGTGTGTCAGACGGGGACTGCCCCACATTTCCCGCTGCCTCTGCTTCTCACGAGCAAACTCTGTCTGTGGGGTCAATGGCGGCGGCTGGAGTCTTCCCAGAGAGGTGCTGTTGTCAGGCGCCTGGCATGGGGCGCCACCACGGCTCAGCCAGGGGTAGGGTGAGGCCTGGGAGGCGGCGGTAGGTGTAGGAGCAGTAGTTGGTGGGCCACACAGAAGCCTTTGCAGGTTTTCAATGGAATTCTGCTGCTCCTTAGCTTTTGTTCTCATCTGCTCAGCTTCTCTCTTCTTTTTCTCCTCTTCTTGCTTTCGCTCTCTTTGCTTCCTCTCCTCTGCTTCCCTCCTCTTCTTCTCCTGCTGCCTTTCCCACTCTCTCCTTTTTTCCTCCTCCTGCCTTTCCCACTCTCTCCTCTTCCTTTCTTGCTCCTGCTTCTCCCACTCCCTCCTCTTCCTCTCCTCCTCTTGCAGCCTCTCCACTTCCCTCCGCTTCCTCTCCTCCTCCTGCCTCCTCTTCCTCTCTTTCTCCTGCAGCTCCCACTCTTGCCGCCTCCTTCTCTCATCCTCTTCTCGCTTTTTCATCTCCTCCTGCTCCTCTCTCTTCTTCCTCTCCTGGTCTTCCCGCTCTTTCGTTCGACGTTCTTCGTCCTCCCTGTCCCTTCTCCTCCTGCTCTCCTCAGCTCGCATGTGGCCCTCCAGCTCTGCATCGAGCTTGTCCAGTGCCTCCTCGATGGACTGGGGGTGCCGGGGAGCCACAGTGGAAGGAATGTTTGTTGGGGAGTATGTCTGGGAGGAGGTTAGGACTTGATGAGGAGGAGCGTGATAGTACACAGGAGCCCTTAAAGGAGGCTTTGATCCTCTGCTGGTGACATCGTCTACTGTCCTGGAAGGTCCTGAGGAGAACAAAGACGGTGTGCTGTTTCCGTGGGTATTGGAGGAACAGGCAGAACGTGGGAAATTGGGGGTGATGACGGGTGTCCTAGTGGAGCTGACATGGGGCTTCGGCTGATTGTGGCTCTGCTGGTGCTGAGGTAGCAGTCCTGGATGTCTGGAGATGCCCGACTCCTGACATAGACATAACCATCACTTTTATAAATCATCACACCTAAACCGGATCAACATAGGATTACTTGGCTAACATTAGCATTTAAAACAATTCTAATTTCAGTGTACCAATAGTATTAATAAACACAAATGGCTATTCACATGCCAGACCATTAGATAGCCCTATAATAACAATACATTTAATTTATAAGCGCCTTTCAAAAAACCTGACATGTTAAAATATACAGAATAAATAATTAAAAGATAATGATAAAACAACAAATAACCCTAAGGCCACTTTGGCGAATCCTACAAGTGAACTGTAAAATTATCATGTTTAATTTGACACTAGACAACAAAACACGTATGCCATAAAATGAAAAGTGAAATTTAATGTTAGTTTACAAAAGGTCATGTCAACATGTTAAATAAAATACTTGACTAATTTGGGACTTACCAGGGACTGACCGCTGGGCCTGCTCTGGTACCTCCACACCTCATAGGGGCAACTCTGCTGAGGTACTGAGGCAGTGCTTGTGGGAGGCAGTGGAGGCGCAGGGGGGCCGTGGTGGCTGAGTCCTGGGTGAGGCTGGAAGTGGCTGTAAGGCACACTGCTGCTGCTGGCTTGGGGGTTTGCTGGTGACGACTGGGTGTGCCGATGTGGATCTCGGTCCCCTCTGCTCGGAGTCAATGGCAGCTGAGGGGGGGTCAGGCTGCTGCCTTGAAGACTTCTTTGACTGTGGGGCTCTGTGGCCTGACAGGGGGGAGCCGGACTAGGTTTAGATGTGGGACTGCGGTAGGAGTGTGTGGACTTAGGGTTGAAGGAGTCTCTTTGTAGGGGAGGCGCACATCCCTGGTTGTAGCTAGGAGGAGGCGGGTTCAGAGGTGACGCTGTGGGTTGCGTTAGCGTGGCCGGAGATAACTTATAGGGATAGCTTCCTAATGTTTGTTTATGGACCTCCTGAAAGAGAAAGAATCACCAAAAAAAGATTTATCAGTAATATTTAATGGAAAGTTTGGGCAGCCAATACAAAACATGAATACAAATTAAGCTAAAGGATTCTTACAGTTCTAGCTAAGAACTCCTGCGTTGGCGGGTTCTTTCGATCAGAACTCTGAGGCTGCCAGGTGCTGCTGTCTTTGTGAAGGGGGCTCCAAAAGACTGGTTTAGGAGGCGGGTGGTGGGGTTGAGATAAAACATGGCTGGGTACTGGGAAGCGCTGGTGACCAAGATGGGGTACCTGTACAGATGAAACCATTCAGAGTGAATGAGTACATCACATTTTAGAAGTGCAAAAATGAAGCTTATTGTCGTTACCTGATCTGAGCTCTTTTTCCTCTTCCTTGGGCTGGGACAGTCCTCTGTGGCTGAACGGTTGGGCGGGTGCACGGATGGCAGAGGAGTGTGCTGGATGACAGAATGCTCACCGAGCGGGGGGGCTGATCTCTTCAGCTGACCCCCAGGTATCTTGCCAGGATGGGTCCTCTGCTGCTAAGGAGGTTTGAGGAGAGGTCAGAGAGTGTGCGGCAACAGTAGTAATGCTGAAAAATTATCTCAGCAAATTAGAGAGCCCTCACCTGGTGCACCTGAGCCCACATGTCGTCTCCCAGCAGGGGCGGCCCCCTAGAAGCGAGGTGTTCCTGAGGACCCCCAAACTAAAGTAGGCAAGTGGAAGAAGACATTCAACAAGAGTGCACACACTCCCCTTTCAAGTCAATATATGCATTATAAGTCACCTTCAGAGGTTGGTTGGGCCTGACGGGAGGGAGATGCAAGTTGGGGGAAACTCCTACACTGCCTGCATAGCCCCCATTATGGAGGCGAAGTGAGTGCTCAGGAAGGGGCAAGCCAAGATGTCCTTGAGGAGGATGGTGGGATTCATACAGCTGGCCCAGTTGCTCCCATGCACGGTGGGGGGGAGGAGGATGCAGAGAATGAAGTCTGGTCTGCTCCCTCTGCAACATCTGCTGTGGGAGATCCAGCTTGTCACCTCCTCCTCCTCGCATGGGCCTTGAAGAGGACCAAACAAGAGTCAAATACAAAATCAAATTTTTGTGTTATTTCTCCAACTATGTTGTGCACTCACCCATTATTAAAGAATTTTCCGGACTGGTTGAGTCCATTGATTGGACCAGGTGGTAGATGGGGAAGGATCTGGTGTTGGGTCATTCCAGGCAAACACCTGATGAGCAAGGCAGTCGTCACATGACACATTTTTGTAATGGCTCTTCCTCCCACAAATAAAAGTGACTCTGAAGTATTTTAGGCTTGAACTCTCCAATGAAATGCTACTGTTCTAATTAGATCTTAACCATTGTGTGTGTGTGTGAATGTGTTTCGGAGAGGTTTGTATGTGTGTGTTGGCAGAGCAACCAACCTGCCAGGTGGCTGCCAGGCGCGGCCGCCCACGGGAGCCCAAGGTCCCCTGTTGAGTCCATCCAGAGGGAAGGAATCCCGTGTGCCACGGCCACCAAACTGCTCTACTGCGTGATGCATCCAGCCTGCGCAAAGCAGCCAAGACCGTTTGTAAAACATCACACTGACAGTATAGCACTTATGGCGTCAACACGAGTTACCACAATATAGCGTCTTTGGTGCTATTTGTTAGCATCAACAAAATATCCTTAATAGTAATAATAAACTAGATTAATAAATCTCTCAACAGCATGCAGTTAATCTTGATATTGCTAGCAAACTGCTGAACAACAGGGACATTTATAGCTAAAAAATTAGACAAAATATAAACTTCACACCATAAAAACCACTGCAGGCATGAATTGTAGATGAGACTAATATTTGCAGCAGGAATTCAAATGCAAACAAACGTATCCTTTTTCTCATTAGTGTCACAATCACAGCAGCACGGCACTCGTTATGTCAATCAAATACGTTACTTAGCGATGCACGAATAAGTCCAACATTGTCTTTCACGGAGTAATGCTTTATTTGTACATTCCCTCCAGTCGCAAAGACATGATGTGTCTCCAATCTTTTCTTCTCTAAATCCTTGAGTGTCTAATGAAGTGAGGTCGTAGCGAGCAGTAACGTCTTGGTGATTATGAATGGTTTATATCTTTCAAATATTGTTCTTTTTAAAAGTGTATAAGTCCACTCCATCCCATTTTAAATATTTTTTAATGATTGCTAGTATATTTGCCTCTAAACCTTCCAAAATACAACCAAATCTGAAAATGGATTAGAAAGGACAGATTAAAAAAATAATAATTAAAAAATTAAAAAGTTTTTTTTTTTTTTTTACTTGGGACTTACCAAGGGACGAATTTTGGATGCTGAGGGGCCGGGCCGGACCCTTGCTCTATACCAGACCTGGGCATTCTGCGGCCCGCGGGCCGCATCCGGCCCTTTGTGCGTCCCTGTCCGGCCCGCGTGAGGCCAATTATAAATTACAAAATAAATTTAAAAAAGTATCTATGTCGAGTGTGCAATGTTGGTGCTGCTTTTGTTTTGAAAATCGTTATTTGTATTACTTCCGTGTGGACGTATGCGTGATTGTGAGTGAATGTGAACAACTGCAATTACAAAATAAAGTTGAAAAAACATCTATGTCCTGCGCGCAATACAACTGTGCTGCTTTTATTTTGAAAAGTATTATTTATGGGCGTGTGTCCGTGTGTAACCTGCGAGTGAAGGTGCACATGCAGCGACAAGTGATGCACGGTTTACACCCGAGACGCCAAAAAGAGAAAAGTTGATGAGGAATGCCGTGTTTTCAACAACACATGAACTGCAAAGCAACGTCCCCTCACCTAAGGTGCGTGCCTGCGCAATTGCGCACTGTTCAAGCGTCTGCTGCGCGCAGCAAGTATATGCCGCGCACCAAATCAAATCCCATCTGAATTATAAACAAAATAAACATATTTATTCTATGGAATTTTGCAATGCAACTTTGAGTGACAGTGACAACAAGCGGCCCTAATGGTGTTCGTCAACACCGTTCAATTGAACACCGTTCAATTATTGTAACGTCTATCGAGATGCTTCGAGGACAGGAATTATATCGATCACTTTATTGAACAAAACTGTTTATATTCGGACATAACCACACCAAAAACATGAGTAAAACAATTCTATCTCGAAAAACTAGTCATTTTCTGCCGTACAAACCAGGCCAAAACCAACTTGTCATCTGTCACCAACACGCATACCACTAAACCACTGGTGCGTTTAAGGCCACACAAAAAGTCGGACAACTCAAACACCACACAAAGTTACACTATGACTCCTCAGTCATACGTGTGCTTATTTTACTGTCATTTATTATTAATGTTAATTTATATATATTAGTAATGGAATGCTGTTACACACACTATGTTGAAGTATTACTATTATTATTATTATTATTATTATTATTTATCTTACGGTATATATCAAAAATAATATTGAGCAAAATTTAATTGAAATATTGTCGATGTGGCCCTCCAGCAGTGCTCGGGTAGCTCATGCGGCCCCCGGTAAAAATTAATTGCCCACCCCTGCTCTATACCATCGCCTGAAACCCGGAAGTGCCTATAGGTCACGTGACTGTAACCCAGCAATATTGGCATTGAAAACATTCCATGATCCAAAAAAATATTCACCAAAAATATTTCATTTTTTCAATGTTTGTATAGATATTTTTTTCCAAAACTTGTTTCGGTGCCAATACAACTTTACCAAATGTCTGTTTTTTTCGATACTAAATCTTACTGGCAGTGTTTTGGCTCCATAACAAACAAGAAGAAAATGATCGCCATTAAAAGACAGTTAATGCGTAAGCTTTGACAGTTCTAATTTAAAATTAATTTTAACGTTATTTTAGTTTACAATTATGCTACTTCCTGTTTGTACTTCATCTGCAGCCAATTGCAATCAGGACTCGTCACACGTGAGTAATTTGCGCCCTCTGCTGGTCACTGCCAAATAGTGCAAGCTACTTTGTATTTTGCCTCAATTTCTTCACCACAATACTTAATTTAAAAATTAAAGAGATAGAAACCAATGTATTATGCACATTATACAATGAACTTAAGATTGAGAGCGAATTGTATTTGTAAACGAATACAAATGTGGAATATTTTGCGTTATAGTGATGGAAGGCGTGTACTCACCGGACTAGCTGTAACTGTGAAGCCCTCCACTGCAGCACAGAGAGGGCCTCACTCCAAGACTTTATATCTTGACTGTCCCACTCTTCTATCTTCAGCACCAGGGACCCACAAACCAGGCAACTGGAGGGACAAAGACATTCACGTCAATAAGGTGCCTCTTCACTAAAAGTCTGGAGCTACTTTTTCCTGCATGACAAAAATATATAATGGATGTATTTGTGTGGCTGTACTGTGTCAACCAGCCTGTGGTGGCCTGGGGGTATTTATGAGAATAACCTACATAATCCAACCTTCTGATGATAACAAAAGGCTTGATGTGCCAAGTCTAAATGCATGCAAGCCTGGAAGTGACGCCAAGTGTGAAAAGTGGGCGACGGCGTGCTTGAATTGGGTGGGTGTGTGTGTGTGTGTGTGTGTGTTCCTGGCAGATACACACAGGGGTTTAATCTCATTACGGCAGGCATGATAGAGGGAGGGGGGTGACAGACGGTCTGCACAGGGCGGAAGGATAGATTAAGGAAAAAAGATGGAGAGTATAGGAACAGTCTGGATGCCCATACACCTTCAGCTTTCTCTCTCTCACAAACACACACACACACACACACACACACACACACACACACACACACACACACACACACACACACACACACAAAGAAAAAACACATGGGTGACTGCATCCCCTCCCAGCAGACAACACAAAAGATGGAGAGTGTCAACACACTACAAAGCAGGCGAAGTTCAATTGTGAGTTACCGTAACACAACTATGAATCACTACGTTTCCATGCACTAAATTAGTCTGATTTCTCAAATAGTTCGGTTTTGTGTATTTTCTCACCTACATAAGACGTCCCAGTGTCCATGCACACTCTCTAATGCGACTGTTGTTTGTACACCATGTGCCTTCCGAACACTGGGGGGTGCTTAGGTCCATTTAGCATGCATTATTGTATTGCTTTTCCGGTTGAGCCATGATATCACACCAGGCATCTGCGGCTCCTTACAAGTCAACAGCCTAGCTCTGTTGTACCTGATGTCCGCTGCAATATTAGCACATATTACAAATATTACGTCTCGAATGGCTATGCTGATGTTAAATAGCAGACAGCATCAAGAAAAGATCTTGTGTTGTGCTACGAACATGACGCTACTACCAAAAAAGTCTCAAAGCGGATGCAGGTCCGAAGCAAAGAAAGACAGACAGGAGTGTTTTTTCGAAGGAATTTTCGGACGGCAAATCATGGAAACCAAACTTTGGAATGTTTAATGTCTAATTTTTCAAAAACCGAAGATGATCGGATTAAGGTTTTTCCATGAGGTTGTCTGAGGCCCATTTAGAGGCGAATTATATAAAAAAATCGGACTAATTTAGTGGATGGACACGCACCAAGTGTCAGTCAGCTGGCAATCAGCTATTAATATAACATTATTATTGTCATTGTAGTGTCAAAATATTGGAAACGGTTCTACATCACAATTGAATTGATTCATTAAACAGATGAGCATTGCTGATTGGACTACGTAGGTGTAACTAATGTTATGGCCAGCTATACTGTATTAACCTCGCTACATGGGCGAGTGCTCCTAAATTAACTGTGCTCGCTACCCCATCCACCCACCTAACTCTGTTTGTAGTATTCATTTAAAGTCAGGAGGAGAGGAGGGATAGTTCTATTGTAAGGCACTTAAATTGCATATCTACTCGCCATCCTTTGCTGGCGTCATGAGGATGCGTGGTGAAGACGGACAAGATGGCACGTGCATACTTCTTTACCTCCCAGAGCAGCACCAACTTTATTGATTGACAGTTACGTTGCGCCTCAGCTTCGGCCGACAGTCATCTCTCGGGGGTCTCCTGGACACTGGAAGACACACAAAAAACAAATCATTGTTGTCAGTCAGGCTTAACATCACATGTTGATAACTGTGCTCTTTGTCACTCTCTCAATCACACTGCATACTTTCCTAAAACCACAACAACCAACAAATAAAGCATATATAGAATAATAAAAAAGCACACAATTTCTTAATCAGTTTTACGTGGTACAGGCCTTACGATCATTAATAACCAAACATTTACACATTGATGAGTTCTCAGTGAAGGCCTCACATCTGTGGAACTCTTTGCCACTGGAGTTAAAGTCACAATCGGACATCAAAACTTTTCTCCACAAAACTGAAAAAGTGGCTTAAGGAAAATCAGAAGTGTGAGCACTAGAACTGGGTGAAGTATGGACAAATGGGGCCAATTATTTTCAATGTGTTTTTAATTTTGTACTTGTCTTAATTCTTTTGTATGTGTTTTACACGTTTCTCAACTTTTCTTCAAAAGCCTAACCAGGGACAAGGGTTGCAAATTAGCCTGTGGCTCGAAGTCTTATGTACTTTGACATCGGTTACCTATGGGTAGCAATGTTTAATTGTACTGTCCCTGTCAAATAAATACATCAATAAATAAATAAAAGTAATGTCCATTTTTGATTGCAATAAACTCAGGAGACCTATACAGACTTGATTGTGCACAAAGACGGACGACAGTGTAACAGACCAGCAAACTGATGGAGAGCTCAGCAGAGACAATGAATGTGTGTAGTGAGTTGTGACTTAGCGCGTGTCTACACAACCTTGTTCCCCTAAACTCCACCCCCTTCCTTTAACGGTGGGAATTTCTCACACACGGTTGCGTCATTAGTTTCCTAGGTAGTGAGCCAGCAACTGTGTGTCTACAAACAGGATGCTACTGAAAAAAGCCCTTAGCTGCTTAAAAAAAAAAATCAGAAGTTACTTACAAATTCACAGCTAAGTCCAAATTCCCCTCTTTTGGTGGTATTTCCCCTTGTGGGACAATGAAATGTTTATTAATTAGTTTGACAATAAACATATAGCTTATGCTCTATGACAGTGTCACACACATACGCTGGTGTATTGTGTTCTAAGTAAAGTCATTTTGTACACTATTCATGTGTGTGTTTAAAAAGAGGAAGCACAGAGTGTTGACGGAAGGGGAAACTGTCGTCACAGCCGGAGCGGAAGCACGCCTCCCTGACTGGACATTCCTGTTGAGGACTTTTCAGAATGTTGCTGAGGGTGACGTAACTGACGTGAGCTTCTGTTTCAGTTTGCCTTTCTTCAAGCACACTCGCTCTCACTCGCTCACACGCGCTCACACACACACACACACACACACACACACACACACACACACACACACACACACACACACACACACACACAGTCCTGACAGTCATCTTGTGCTTGTGATCAACAACACGTGACTCACAACAAGAGACTGTTCCGTCACTCTAAAGTAAAAGCTTCTGGTAAAGGTTGCTCGAGTGTGTGAGTGTGTGTGTGTGTGTCACCACTGAGATTACTCAACATTTTCTTTGTCTCAACCAAGATGTGCGAGACAGAAGAAAACAGTGACTCAAGACCAATGCTAACACACACACACACACACACACACACACACACACACACACACACACACACACACACACACACACACACACACACACACACACACACACACACACACACAGAGGACGTAGGCGCCTCACTAACCAATTCCGTTAAACTCTCCCAAACTTGTTCCTCATGAGATGAGTAAAACAATCTCCGTCTTCACATAATTCATATCAAAGTGGCTTTCCAGGCAACCCGTTGCCATGGCAACCAATCATATCATATCTTTATGAGGCTGCTGAACACACAACACGATACAACATTTGGATGTGTGTTTGAAAAGTCCAGCAAACATCTCAGGCCTGTCTAGCAGATTCCTAACATATCACATGTGTTGTCTTCATGCTGCACGCGCACACAATCTGTCAGTGTTGCCAGATGAGGAAACAATAAACATCGTAGGAGTATTTCTAAATTATTGTGCATCTGCTACAGTCAAACTTTACCACAGTGAATAGTATAGCTTAATGCACCTGTAAATAAACACTGTTCGAAAAAAAAACTGCAATTGGCAGAACAGCGCCCTTGTCTGGCTGTGAAGAAGCACGTGACATAATGCATTGTGCAGGATGTTAATTATCGTACAATATGTCTTTAAAATTTTTTTTATTATTGATAGTACAGAGGGTGAAATGATCGTACAAATACAATAATTATGTCGGCAACGCTGAAGATGCCACAACAGACCACATGAAAGGTGAATGATGTTCTCAGTCTCTTGGTTTGATTCCACTCGTTTTGCCTTCAAATTACAAACATGTCATTTTCCTGACTGCTCCATAAAGAACTTCATAATTATGGGCAACTGAAAAGCAGTAAGAAAAAGAAAGCATTTATCCAAACATACACGACAAATGATAAAGAGTGAGGTGATGGTCGGATTTTGGCAACTTTTTGTACACAATATTCCCTTTTGTGACTCTTCCAGTCCATCTCTTTAGGTGACACTCTAACCTCAGTGGCCACTTCCTTCTGAGAACATAACTTGTAATTATTCTCTGCTCAAGTTCAGTCCAAAGTTTTATGGGCCTCTTTCTCGCCAAAAGTGTATGTTCGCAGCATGCAATTTGTCCACAATGTCTTGCTGAGATGAAGAACACTACAGAGGTCAGCCTGCCTGCTAATGTTTGCTGTGCGCAGACCTCAGTAGGCACTTGATGGCCCGGCGTCACTGCATGGTGGAATTCCACACATGGATGCCAAAACCTACGCCTTTCTTGCTTTCCTGCTGTCTGCACAATGACCAAAAAGCGTTTGCCTGAGCCACGGGTGTTCAAGTGTAACACACTAACAACACAAACATTCTAAAGGCAAAACTGTGCGGTTGTTTGAGTGGCTTTAGTCACCATGGTGACTGAGGGTGAACACAACAACTTTCTTACAGTGTTTAAGAGTGCAGGTATAGTTACAACTACATGTGTGTTATTCTACACCTGCATGCCTCCTCTATAGGGTGTTGTGTGGCTGAGAAATGACCCTCCAGCCCAGTGGCAAAGTGGTGTCACAAACACACACATTTTTCTTTAAGTGTGATATCCAAAACATACACACCTTAGACTTGCAAATGAAGACACTTTCCCAACATTCTTGAGGCGGGAGAGACCCCTTCAGAATAAAATAGGCTTGCGACAAAACCAATGCGCACAGCAGCTTGTATGCATTGCCTGGCAACCGATGTGTAAGCACCTAATTGGAACCCACTGACCCATATCTCATGACACACGCAATAAAATAATAACCTCATGCATCAGGGAGGTATACACTTTTCCAGCAAGGGATCCACACAGAAAGATTAAGGGTATTTTGTACAATAAAGATACTAACACCAATCCAATACAGTGGTCCCATGCCACATTGCGCTTTTTGTCAACATGTCAAGTATTTTTTTGGTCCTAAATTATAGTTAAAGTACCACTGATAGTCACACACACACTAGGTGTGGTGAAATTAACCTCTGCATTTGACCCATCCCCTTGTTTGACCCCCTGGGAGGTGAGGGGAGCAGTGAGCAGCAGCGGTGGCCGCGCGCGGGAATCATTTTAGTGATTTAACCCCCAATTCCAACCCTTCATGCTAAGTGCCAGGCAGGGAGGTAATGGGTCCCATTTTTATAGTCTTTGGTATGACTCGGCCAGGGTTCAAACTCACCAATCTCTAACCACAAGGCCACTGAGCAGGCTTTATAACCCCTTTTCAAGCATAAACATTACCTAAAAATATCAATGCTACAGTAGTATTGGCCACTAGAGGAGACCAAACCAATCAGAGCGTGGTTCAGTCACTGATTTGATCTCAGTCTTAGGCAGGATTACTGTATTGGATTAAAAGGGTGTATAAGGTGACAACATGTTATTTCATGTCTAGAGTGCTTTCATAATGTTGGAAAATATATTTAGAAGTTTTTATGCTCTGGCTGTAAAAAATATTTGATTTATAATTACCGGTAATGCTATGTTCGTGGAAATCCATTTACCACGGTCATGTCTGGGACCAATTAATAGCAATAAACAAGGGGCGACTGTATATCAGTCACAAAGGTGACAAAGCACATGGCTGTAATATCAAATAATGTATCACAATGATAATTAATTTCTAGTAAGTCGCCCTCGTCCTGCACTTTGAACACCCCCTCGATTTACATAACTCCACTTGAAGCTGCCTCCTTTGCGTCATCGTCACCTTTGGCAGGAATGCGTGTATCACTTTAAGTGTGTCACAGTAAAAGGGGTGGTGGTTGCTCCTCCACACAAACACACGCACCGAATGTGATCATGGGACAAACGTGGGGGTGGGGGTGGCTTTTTTGGGGCCGCAACATCAAACAGAAGAGGGTCTGTTTTTCCATGTCAATCGATCAGATCGGAAGTCAACCTTCAAAGGTTTTTTTTTTCAGGGACACACCCACTCCAGGAGGCTGGCGTGAAACTTTATGACCCACAATAAAGTGGCACATCAGCAAACAACTTTAAAGACAACGACAAGGAAAACTTCAGCCTTTATTTTCATTTTGGCTGTGCGTAAATAGAGGCGCAGGACGCACGTGGATCCCGGTGCTTTGATGACGCGACAAACCCCCCTTTCGTCTGATTAAAGTCCTCAGTGGCTTCTAGATGATATGGTGAAGACCCCCACCAAGAGACCCAAACAGAGCCCCTCCCCCCGATGCAAATGACTTCCTTTCAATCCGGCTCTTTGTGTGCGTCAGGATTGACTTGGTGTGGGGGTTCTCCATTCACTTGATACGGCTGCCGGCCCACCCCCATCACACCCCCACTCCGAGTCAGGCACAATAGTGTAAGATCTCCTTACACACTTTCTATTGGCGATAAACTACACAAACTGACAACAAAAAGTTGTGTTTCTGCAAAACTCCTCGCCCACCTCACACTCACACATATAGAAAACAGCGTGGGACTGAGCTAGGTCACCTGCGGAGGGAAAAAACACGCAGCTAAATTCCCCCACCTCATTGATCACCCATTTCGATTCCAAGAACACAAAACTAGTTTCATTTCCATTTTTTATAACGCCTCATCAAAAACGTTCAAAGTCGCCAAACACTCACCGCTCATTCCAAAAAGTATCCAATCCAAGCAAAATATCTGCTTCCTTGGAGGTGTTCACACTCTTTACGTCCGAAAATGTGAATGAATTCCCAGAGAAAAGCAGTGTTGTAATCCCTCAAAGTAGCTCCGTGGGTACACCGGACACAATCCCACAACGTGTCCGTGTAAGGAGGCTCGTATTCCGCGTGTGCTTCGGCTCGCTGGCCGCCTGAGTGTTCCTCCGCAGCGTGTTCTTCTCCCGCAGAGAGACTCACGGATAAGGTTGCGCTCTGCTCACTTTTTAAAGGGACAGAGCCACGCACACACACGATGACGTCACCCCACGGCCCCGGAATTCCCTGACAGCGCACACTAGCACCGAGTCAGGCTGCATCACGATCCCGGTATCAGAACCTCCCACCTGACACCTCTTCACACACGCACACACACAGTACAGGCCAAAAGTTTGGACACATCATCTCATTCAATGCATTATTTTTATTTTCATGACTATTTAGAGCAGGGGTGTCCGAAGTGCGGCCCGGGGGCCATTTACGGCCCGCAGGTAATTTTTTAACGGCCCCACGGCACATTCTAAAAATACGATGAAAAAATAAATAAATAATAAAAAGTGGTATAAAAGAGCAAACAGGTGAAATGTAACAAGAAAATGTTGCATTATTTACTCTAATAACACAAAGCTGCCTTGCAGGCTGTTTCTTTCTTTAAAAAATAATAATGAATCAAAATCAATGACATTATGAATTATTGATCTATTCAAGGCTCCATTTACTTCACATTAAATATTCCACTTTGAGATATTTTGGGGGGAAAATGTTGCATATTTTTTGGTTGCCATTTAAAAAACAAAGTTTTTTAAAGAAGGACCTAAAACGAACAAACAAAAAACATAAACAACAATAAAACTTATAATTGACAGATAGATCTGAAGTTGATCTTCAGACTATTGTGGTAAAAGTTAAAAAAAAATGTTGGATTTATTTTTTTAAACTTTACTGAGCAGTACCCTTTTGGATCCCCAATAATTTCAGTGGGACTTTTTTTTTTTTTTTAAGTGTCATTGCTCAAAAAAATAATGAATTAAAATCAATGTTGTTATGAGTTATTGACCTTTTTAAGACTCCAATTATTATATAATCTAAAATATTCCACTTTAAAATTTTATTGGGGGAAAATATTGCATATTTTGTGTTTTTTTCCATAAAAAAACACGGTTTTCCTTGACAAAAATGGCATACAACTTAAATCTTTAAAAGCGTTATATTGACAGATAGACCTAATGTTGATCTAGAGATTTAAACCTTGAATAATAATAATACTAAATAATGACACATTTGTAATATTTTTTTGGACCAAAACCTTTTGGGGTCCCCGGGATCAAGTCTGAGTGGAGGCCTAAATGTATCTTTTTTATACATATATTGTATTGGTTTTTAAAATAAAAAATATCAAAATGGCCCCGCTTGCTTGGATTTTTTTTTTCCTCAGTGGAAAAAGTTTGGACACCCCTGATTTAGAGAGACTTCAGACTTACTTCCTTTTATTGTCATTCAAATTTGAACTTTACAGTACAGATTAGATCGAAATTTAGTTGCATTAGCTCGTTGTAGTGCAGGATAAAAGAGCAATAATGTGCAGATATAAATAAATACATTATTGTACAGATAAATATATTGCACTTTCATATGCATCATTGTAGATTGTCACTGAAGGCATCAAAACTATGAATGAACACGTGGAGTTATGTGCTTAACAAAAGAAGGTGAAATAACTGAAAAAATGTTTTATATTCTACATGTATATATACACGCACACACACACATAAAATGGAGTAGTAATTGCATTAGTGTATTTTGTGTGCGCTTGACAGCAACAGAAGTAAGGCCAATAATTCACCATGCTAAATGCTAACAACATTAGCCGTCATGTTTTGGCAAAAACACGGTTAGATCATTCTAATATGTGGCAAAGTACTTTAAACAATAATGTTTCAGTTCACTGTCCTTCTATTAAAGGGGAAGTGCACTTTTTTGGAATTCTGCCTATCATTCGCAATCCTTACGTAAGACAAGCACAGATATATATATATTTTTAATGCATTCTACCAATTAAATAAATGCTAGCAAAAGTCAGCTAGGCACATTTTAATAACATGTAATATTAATGTATTTTACTCATTTTAAGCATACAGCGGTGTATTAGTTTCCCAGATGCATCACAACGTTCCTATTTTCCTTCAACAATAACAACACTACTATCATGTCAGACTGCATGAGAGCCTACGACGACTACTTTGGGACAAACAATGATCCAGGACTTTATATTTTTGTGCCTGAATATGAGGAGGATGAGCTCCAAATTTTAGAAGCTGAGTGACAAGCAGATCCAGCAAGCAGCACTATTGCTAAGTGCGAAACAAGAAATACAAACCACAAACATAATAAAACAATCACCTACTGTACAATATCTGCTCTAACTTGGATGCCGACTGTTGGGAGGTTCATATCTTCCTGTTTCGATGAAGAATTAATCATAATCCTCAGATTTTATTTTTTTAAGTGCCGCAAACACGCGTCTTTTCATGTCTATCACCATGTCCGGGTATAAGTTGGATGTCAAAGTTGACCAACTTCTCGGTTTATGGCCACAACCTTCTACTATCCAGGTGAGAGGCATGATTTATATATGAGCACAAACTTCTACCAACTTAGAGGCGATGCAGCAGCGGCAGCTCAGTATGTCAATAGCTGCATTAGCTAGTTGGCGCTCTGTGACCAATACACCGCAAGAAATAGGTCCTTAACGTTAGCGCTTATAACAATATCGCTAATACTTGATTAATATTCAGATCACAAGATGTAAATAGATTATTTTTGACGGTTATTGGATGTTTTTAGAGGGCTTTATGGACGCAAAAGATGCAAACACTCCCATCGGCTCCATTGTTAGCTGACTTTTGCTAGCGTTAATTTACGAGTTAGAATGCATTAAAAAATTATAATATAGGGATTGTGAATGATAGACACAAATCCCCAAAAAGTGCAGTTCCCCTTTAAAGCAGGCATGTCCAAAGCGTGGCCCAGGGACCATTTCCGACCCGCAGCTATTTTTAAAGGCCTAAAAAGAGTACAAAAAAACTGAACATAATAATTGTAATAAAAGCACAAACTGGTGAAATGTAACAACAAAAAGTTGAAATGTTGACGTTAATAACTAGGGGTTCTGAAACAAATCGATACACAACCGAATTGAAATTCTTATTAATTTTGATTCTGAATTAATTAAAACAAATTCAAAAATGTATTTAAAAAAAATTGAAATACATTTTTTGAAATTAATTGTTATTGTTTTGGTTTTGATTGCTTGTCACACACATGGCACAGATGACATTGATTAAGTTACAGTAATTTTGGGACGGCAGAACACACCTAAATATAAGCCACAACTATTGAATTGTTTTGCCTATTTTATTTTGTGCATATACCTGTATACGTTGCACACATGTGTAATTGTACACATTGAAACATTACATATTTACACATCACACATTTAACAAAAGACAGCATCTGTGACTCAGCATACGGGAGCCAAACAGAATAGTCATTGATCCTCACCATCCAAGTCATCTTATTCGGTGTGGATTTGACCAGACACAGAATTGCTTCGTCCGACATTTTCTCAGCCTTTTCACTTTTCACCTCGATGCAAATTGGGCTCACCAATTTAGTCTCGTATTTGATGTGACGAGACTAAAATTATTGTTGGCATGAAGCTCCGGACCCAGGAAAAAAATCCATAAATTAGCCGCACCATTCTATAAGCCGCAGAGTTTAAAGCGTGGGAAATAAAAAAACGCTTGGTTTTAGCTGTTCGACTGTCGCAACCCTTCAACATATGGAAGGATCTACTCTCACGAAATGTGCGGTGATAAAGTAGCATATGATCTCATTATTGAGACTTCTTCCTCCCAATAAGTTTGGTGTTAACTTAGGTACAGTTAAACTAAAGCTCAACCAGCAATGATTTTAGGTATAACTTTTGTTGTTGCAACAGCAGGGTTCCAAAACGTGTTTCTCGCTTAAAAACATTCAGACTTTTCCATCCATTTTTGTGCTTTGTAACAAACACACAGTGGCTATTTTTAGAAAGTCCTGGCTCAGAGGGACAACGGCAGGCCAAATTTGCTGAGTGTGGATGTGTCAGGGATGATATAAAGAATACACGCTTATTTTGGGTGGACTGAAGTACAACAACAAGACAAAGGAATTTAAGAGAACACTGTGAGCGTCACAATAAGTTACTGAGTGCCAACAGGAGACTTGTTGTGAAGTGTGTGCCACCAGGATCCAATGGAGTCCACAGTCAAGTGGTACTGACAGTTCAATGAGCAACACATTGTTTGTATTCACACTAAGAAGCTGGGCGATTGTACGTCTGTGTCACAATAATACACAGACTGAATGTGTGTCTTTGTGAAAATCACACTGCTGTTATCACCCTTCGTTTAAGTGCAGGCGGGGACCATTAGGCCCGCAGAGGGGAACAGGAAGAGCATTGATGATTGACAGATGTGGGAACGGGTAGGACATGACTCTCCCACAGATTCATGAAGTGTGTATAAGAAGATATTAAACACATGTCAGCCACAGCAAGGGACATCAAAGCGTGGCTGACATGTGTGTGGCATGGTTAGAAAACTAGTATCTGATGTGTGCTGGGGGAGCTCAGTTGGCCAATATATACAATTAAATATATAGAACCTCACAATTCAGTAAGCATTTTTATTCCAGTATATCTTGTCACTGAACAATACAATACAAAGCACTTCAACATGGAGTATAGATCGGAGGTGTCCAAAGTGCAGCCCAGGGGCCATTTGTGGCCCGCGGCTAACTTTTTAATGCCCTGCGACACATTACTATTACAAAAAAAACAAAACATAAAAAGTGGAATAAAGGAGCATATAGGTCAAATGTACGGAGAAAAAGATGCAATGTTAACTGTAATAACACAAAGCTGCTATGTAGGCCTTTTTTTTTTCTTTTGAAACTGTCACCGCTCAAAAATAATGAGTAGAAATCAATGTCATAATTATTGACCTATTGAAGGCCCTAATTACTTCACATGAAATATCCCACATTGAAATGTTTTTGGGGAGAATATTGCATATTTTGTGTATTTGCCATAAAAAGGGCATTCAACACATAAACCAAAAAAAACATTAAAACAATAATAAAAACTTAAGATCGATGGATAGCTATGTAGTTGATCTAGCGATTTAAGTTTTCAAAGTAAAAAATGCAAAAAATAATGTATGACTTATATTTACCACTTGAGTGGTGCTCTTTTAGATCCTTGAGAATTTTAGTTAATCTTTTTTTTAACTTTCTGTCATTGCTCAAAAAATAATAATTATTCAAAAATCAATGTTATGAATTATTATTGTTTATTGATATATTATTAAGGCTCCAATTACTTTACATCAAATATTCCACTTGTTGCATATTTTGTATTGTTGCCATAAAAAACAGGGGTTTTCCTTTAGCAAAAAAAGGTATAAAACATAAAAAAAACCCTGAAAACTTTATATCGATAGATCTGAAGTTGATCTAGAGATTTATATGTTGAAAGAAAAAATATATATAATACTTATTTTAAAAAATGTATTACAGACCCTTCTGGGTTCCCATGACCAAACTTGAGGGGAGCCCTGAAGGTAAAAAAAATATATATGTGTACAGCTCTGGTAATGGGTACATTCGCACCCACCTGCACAAATGTACTTCAAAATGTAACAATCAAAATAATTATGACTTTTTTTTTGTTTACTAGGGCATGCATATATAATATGCATTAGTTTGACCATTTAAAATCAACGATAATAAAAAGGAGATGCTTGGAAATAGCATAAAAATGCCAAAAAAAACTTGGAAAAACGCGATTCATAGCGTTACTTTTTGGTGTAACCATCATGAGCGTTCTGTTCAGGTATATTTCTTTTATATTTTGATAAATCATCATATTTATGTATTACTAAATTTAAATAGGTATTGGTCGATCTTTAAGCTGTGTGTATTTGATTTCAGTTTGCTTTTGACATCTTATTTAGGATTGTAGTTGAAACTTTTACAACCTTGTGTTGCGCTCATGATGGCGTAACCAAACTAGATTTCATTTAATGATCTTATTTTGAATATTTATACCCCTTTTTTACATTTAGTATATTTAAATATTCATTTATAAACATTGAATACATTTCAAATATCAATAAAATGCAATTGCCTTCATCTTATAGGGTAATGTTTAGTTACACCAAGTCATGAGTTTAACACTAAGCTTCATCACTTTGACTTGTAATATCCCTAATCCTGGTGGTGTTTTATGCTTTTTGCTTTTTGGAACATGTACTATACATATAATACAATAAAGTCCCATATAAAATTATGTTTCTAGCAATACTTTAATTTTTCCTTTGAAAGTAACACTCCAATGTCCATTAGTGGCGCTGTATTGAAAGTAACACTCCAATGTCTATTAGTGGAGCTGTACACATATATATTGTAATGGTTTAGAAAAAAATACATCAAAATGGCCCCCGCATGCTTTAATTTTTCAGTGTGCGGCACCTTAATGACAAAAGATTGGACACTCCTGGTATAGATTCACTCCCTGCAGAAAGTGACTCAACAGACATCCGCAATTAACTACTAACATCTACCGTCTAAATAACTGACTAGCAAGATCATTGTGTCTTGTCTGCAGTCAAACATGGCGGTGGAAAGCAAATTGGCCAGGGGGTGTATGAGTGCCGCCAGCACTAGGGAGTTGTGGTTCATTAAGGGACAAATTAATTCTAACATGCACTGTGACTTGCTGAAGGAGAAATTTGGCCGCATGGAAGTTTTCCAACATGACAAGAAGTCAAAGCACACTCCTAAGATGATCAAGTGCCTTACTGAGGAAGCTGAAGGTGAAGATGATGGAGTGGCCAAGTATGTCTCCTCCACACCTGAACCCAATTGAGCACAAGTGAGGTAACCTCAAGAAGGAAGGAAAATGTCTAACATCCACCAGCTCCCCTAGGATTAAGGCGGTGCTCGATAATGGCGTTCACACTAAATATTTAGACAATAATGGATGTGTGTTGGCTCATTGTCAGTGTATAGTAAATCTATACTGTTTGTTATACAAGCTGTACACGGACTACTCTAAGTCATATTGAAAGCTCCTGTGCATTAAAAACTGAAGAGAAAATGAAGCCTATAAACACCAGCTTGTGCAGTCGTAGGAGACTGTCCTTGCTCCAGATGGCTCTTCTCTGCCTCTCATATGTAGGACTGTGTGGGGGATCACTCGTGTGTGTGGCATACTATGACTCAGCCTTATGGGTACACTGAGAGACTGACAGACTCAATAATAATAATACAAATAATCACCTCCGCCTGCTTGCACGCTCACAGAGGGAGACCACAATTGCGCCACCCAGACTGGTTGGGGACAGGGAAAAACACGCACACACACACACACATCCAGAACTAACACAAACTGATAAGATTATTTACCATTTTAACATGTACACTCCTCTTATAATGACAGCCTGGCTTGTATTAAGGAGGATAGCGTTGCCTTGGTGACACACGGCATTGACGCCGCCTTCATATACCTGAATTTTTTTTCATGCTTTACTTACTGACACATCTTTAAATATGTTTAGTTCCATTATGTAGAAGTTGCAAATTTTGAAGGAGCGTAGAGTTTACTGATAATACTATAGATAGTAAAAAAGGCGGCATGACTCAAACTGCAATATCAGGGCTTCCTGCATGACCATATTTGGCACGGAGTCACTGCGTGGGTCTTTTGAGTGTAAAACAAGCATATCCATTTCTCCTACAATAAGCAACACAGGTTTTTGACATCTTACACAACCGCCTCTGAATGTGTGAGACAATGCCGGTCCTCACACACCCAGCGTTACACAACTTGATGTGTATCATGACAGCACAGGAACACTCCTACAACACCTCTAGCCTCTTTCTTGTACATTGGACAGTTAGTTCAATAACATCTATCATATCTCTCACTTGTGTTTGACACCTCTGAGAAGAAGCGCTTAGACACAAAATGGCAGAAAGCACCAAAGCCTTAATTCCGACATCAAGGCTAGATTCTGAACAGACTTCCAATTAGGGATGGGTATCATTTATATTTGAACCGATACTTGTATCAAAACTGTACTCCTGAAACTGTGACACAATCAGTACTAAAATGAAAAACATTCACATTCTGTGACATTCAAGTAGAGCAGACTAGTGATTTGAATAATTCAATATAAATGACATGATACATAAATTCACAAATATGAAATACAATCAACAACAAATTGTCATAATTATCACAGCAAAAACAGGCAGCAATACAAAACACAAAAAAAAGGTGCAAAAAACATCTTGCTTGTTTTGATGCTAATAATCCCAGGGTTTTTGAATGCACCTTCGTTGATTTAATTCATGCATAATGAAGAAGTGCGGTGTTGTTGTTGTGACTCGTGCTGCGGGCTGCCGTCGGCGTATTAATTTATACATATCAAATATGGCTCTTTTCGATAAAATGTTGTACTGCTCATTACAGTTCAAAGAAGTTGTTTCCTTATGCAACACTGAGGACCTCCAGAAACCTTTTGACAAAAAATGTTTTACCATCGTATGCAAACCCCCCCCCTAACGGCACAAACAAAAATGTTTGCAGGACAAACCAGCACAAACCTACCACAAACTATTGGGACAACGTGGGTGGCCAACTTAACACAGGTGAATCAACAAAAGTGAGTAACTTGAAAACTTTAATAAACCAATGTTTTTGCAGCAAAAATAAGCACAAACAAATGGTACATAGTTATGATTATTAACACATTATTAACATGAAAAACAAACGTTACTAACTTAAAGGCTTTAATAGTTAGACCAAAGATTTTACAGCACAAACCAGCACAAATGTAACAAACGATTGGGCCTTGTTGTGAATATTGAAACGTTAATAACTTAAAAACAATAATAGTTAGACCAGAAATGTTTGCAGCACAAAAGTATTCCAAACAAACGGAACAAGTTTGGGGTGATTTGTACAAAGTGGGTTGGCTATTTGACGTCACTCGTCAACATTCTTAATTTTAGAATAACTTAAAAACCGTAACGGCACAAACGAATATATTGCAACACAAACCAGCACAAATGATGAGGAAAAGTTTGGGTAGATTTTAGATTTCAGGTAAAGCTACGATATGAAAGTTGTGTTCAGTTGTTGACCTAGATTGTATTGGTTTTAGTATCTTTAATGTACAACATCTATCAAAGTGGCAGCCGCATTATTCAATCTTTATGTATGTGGCCCTCCATGGAAAAAGTTTGGACACCCCTGCTCTAGACCATCTCTTGTTTTATCTTGCTTTCAAATGTGTATTTTAACTCCCGTATTTTTTCTGATTATAAATCGCTCCAGAGTATACGTCGCACCGGCCGAAAATGCATAATAAAGAAAGAAAAAATCATATATACGTCGCATTTTGGGGGGAAATTTATTTGATAAAATCCAACACCAAGAATAGACATTTGAAAGGCAATTTAAAATAAATAAAGAATAGTGAACAACAGGCTGAATAAGTGTACGTTATATGACGCATAAATAACCAACTGAGAATGTGCCTGGTATGTTAACGTAACATATTATGGTAAGAGTCATTCAAATAACTATAACATATAGAACATGCTATACGTTTACCAAACAATCTGTCACTCCTAATCGCTAAATCCCATGAAATCTTATACGTCTAGTCTCTTACGTGAATGAGATAAATAATATTATTTGGTATTTTACAGTAATGTGTTAATAATTTCACACATAACTCGCTCCAGAGTATAAATCGCACCCCCGGCCAAACTATGAAAAAAACTGCGATTTATAATCCGAAAAATACGGTACCTTGTATTGGATTAATACATAATCGCCCAAAACTAATTTGATGTAGCCAAACAGATGAATAACTGCATATTATATTTTAGTAGAAGTGCAGCTAAAACCATGTTACAACAGAACATGTTGTAACGGGGGACGGCGTGGCAAAGTTGGTAGAGTGGCTGTGCCAGCAATCGGACGGTTGCTGGTAACTGGGGTTCAATCCCCACCTTCTACCATCCTAGTCACGTCCGTTGTGTCCTTGGGCAAGACACTTCACCCTTGCTCCTGATGGGTGCTGGTAGCGCCTTGCATGGCAGCTCCCTCCATCAGTGTGTGAATGGGTGAATGTGGAAATACTGTCAAAGCGCTTTGAGTACCTTGAAGGTAGAAAAGCGCTATACAAGTATAACCCATTTATCATTTATTATATTTATAACATAACCAACGACTGACTGTAAAATTACCAAGTGGATCAATGATAGTTTTGATAAAATAATACAACCGGAAACGACATGTTACTGTGTATGTCAGCAGCCAAATTAGAAGCCTTTCTAACCCATTTTGAAATGGTTGTATTATCATTTACCGTATTTTTCGGATTATAAATCGTTCCGGAGTATAAATCGCACTGGCCGAAAATACACAATAAAGAAGGAAAAAAACGTATATACGTCGCACTCGAGTATAAGTCGCATTTTTGGGGGAAATTTATTTGATAAAATCCAACACCAAGAATAGACATTTGAAAGGCAATTTAAAATAAATAAAGAATAGTGAACAACAGGCTGAATAAGTGTACGTTATATGACGCACAAATAACCAACTGAGAACGTGCCGGGTATGTTAACGTAACATATTATGGTAAGAGTCATTCAAATAACTATAACATATAGAACATGCTATACGTTTACCAAACAATCGGTCACTCCTGATCGCTAAATCCGATGAAATCTTCTTCCTCGTTGTCGCTCCTGGTATGCGCCGCTAGCGTCCTTTCTTTCTGCTGCTCGATCGCCGTTTTCTGCTGCATATTTCACGACGTCCATCTTGTAATCTGCAGTATATGATTTCCTTTTTTGTTCAGCCCTTCTCAGTTTTTATAAGTTACCGCCAATGTTGATATGATCCATTTGAATAGCTACGGCAGTAGCATATAGCAGTTAGCATCCCATGACCCACAATGCACTTCTGCCATGACCCTCCCCCGCCAAATTTTTATTGGTTGACGTGTGTGTGACGATTGCTGGCGTTTGCTTCGTCTCTTCCGTGAATTAGATAAATAATATTATTTGATATTTTACGGTAATGTGTTAATAATTTCACACATAAGTCGCTCCGGAGTATATGTCGCACCCCCGGCCAAACTATGAAAAAAACTGCGATTTATAATCCGAAACATACGGTAGTCTGCAGCACTTTGTGCTACACAAATAAAGTGGACAATGTTTTACTGAGCATTATTTGGTCTGCTGACAAGAAAAAGGTTCACACCTTGGTATCTATTTAAAAACAGACGGATGCACACTTGAAATTGGTGAAAAAATGTGGGCCCATTAAAACACGAATCCCCAACAAGGAAGCAGCCTTACCGTGTGATCATGGGTACTTTGGTCTATCAGCAGGCCATCATTATAAGCTCCGCCTCCTAGAAAATAAGACAACATACAGTTGAATACAAAGGTCAAACAATATCACTAACAGCAGCATAACTTCCTTGGCAACAACAGTCTCTTTATTGGCTTCCTTGTTAAATTGGGAGTGTGTGTGTGTGTGTCTAAAAGCGGCTCACACACATCCGTGTGAGTTAAAGCGTCAGTCAGCCGTGGATCAATACTGGGGTCAAAAGTTCAAAGATCAACCACTGTGCCTGGCCTCGCTTCGTTTTCATCTCACAGCCTTGACGTTTGCTGCAGGCTTGCTATGCTGCTGGCTTCTAAGGCCCCATTGTGTACGTATGTGTGACTCATGACAGAACAGGTGGCCTCCTGGCGTCCTTCCTCGCCCGCAAACACACCTCCGCTTGCACCATGAGCCCGCGCAACACCTGTGAAGTGTGCCCCACACACACACACACACACCTTTGACCTGCTTTGGCATATTCATTTCACACGAGAAGCCATTTTGTGCTGGTCTTTACATCCGCAGCCCCCCGCTGACACTCCAGCATCAAACACGGCCACACACGGCGGCGGGCATATGTGCCGCCATTGAGTGCACACACATGGACGTAGCACTCAGGCATGCCGTGTGCATGTGTGAGACAGCTTTGTCAATAAGGTGCACGTACAGTTGGCTCAGCACTAACTGATCTCGCAGCCTGGTGGGTTAAAGCCCCCCCCCCCCCCCCTGACCTCTGAACTCCGGTTCACAGGTCACCCCCACAGCTGGCCTCACTGTAATGTGTGTGTGTGTGTGCGCAGGTGGGCAAGCTATTTGTGTGACTCCTATTAATGCTTCAATTCAAGAACCAGAAACAAGTAATTGTTTTAATTGACGCTAATCAGGAAATATGAACCACATCAGTCAGGCTAGCATGAGCTCTAAACTGGAGCGTAGTCACATGACTGCAGCGTTGCATCACCTGACAGAAGCCTTTGACTAAAGGTTAACCAGTGGGAGCCTTTACCTTAGTCAACACCAAAGACAAGAAGAGGGGAGGGGCCTTAAAAGGGCCTTGGTGAGGAGGCGGAGGGGGGACGGAAGGGATGAATCGGCTGGGGAGGGAGGAGGGAGGAGGGAGGAGGGAGGAAGGAGGCCTTGAGGCGCACAAAGATAAAGAGAGCAGTGAAAGAGAAATAAGACGCATTGTACAGCCTCGTGTTCGCCACACACACAAGTTGTAAGCGTAAGTCACATGTGATTTGTCGCTTCCCTTTTGACTTTCGACTCCCACCTCCGGTACATACCGACCCCCGCCGCGCACTGTGAACGCTCGCCAAATGGCAGGTGCAGACCTGCGTGGCATGAGTCGAGTCGCCATGTTCTTGTAGCTTAGTCACCGCTGATTCACTGGCTATAACTTCAAGTTGGGGCGGCGAGTTGCACACACATACAAACAAAATAGCAGGCACTTGTTAAATTCCTTGAGTTTTACACATATTTGCAGGCTTTTTTGTGCTCCTGAATTTTGTGCTTTCATGCTCTCGCAGCAAAACAAACTTTTGGCAGCTCTTAAACTTCAGTGCTTCTGGCAATGTAAAAATGCAGTGAACGAGGCAGAACACTCGCAATGCAGCTGACAGTGTAATTGCATTGTAAATTTGCCACGTGCCAAGATTAACAATGTTTTTTCGAGAAATTTCCCTAGTTTTGAGAGCTATTTACTTATTTTTAGTCATTGGCTTTACATCATGATTTTGATTTTAGAATGAATAATAATATTTTGTATATTTTAGTTTTAAAATGTTTAAATTGAGAAAATAACTATTCAAATAAGATATTTTGTTTTTCCCCACATAGAAAATCATGTTTAAAGATTCTGCAACATTCCATGTATGCTCAATTTAAGAATTGCAAGTTGAATAATACTTATTTTCAGAATAAAATACTTATTTCTACCTTAAAAGTAATTCTAATTTCTAGATAAAGAAATCTGGATTAAGGATAGTAAGATTTTAACCAGCTGCATGGACAGACAATTTCACTATTTTTTTTCCCCCCAAAATCTAGTTATCATATTTTGTCAGCTCTTTTTTGCAGTGTTTATAAAGGATCCTACATTATTTACATTTGCATGCACATGTGATGCAAGACGTTGTCAGGAGCTGGCAGCACTGTTTGCAACATGACCCCAAGATGCAGGGACGGAAGGCAGCATGCAGGTAGAAAGCTAATTTATTTGCACAAAAACTAGTGTGGCTAGGGAATGTACAGAAAGCAAACACCTCAGCAGCATAGCCACTTAATGAAAAATGATCCAGTCCTGTCCAAAGGGACAAAGCACCCTGATTGGCAACCAGGGATAGGTGTGTCTTGTTTTCCAATCAACGACAGGTGAGGGACGCCACACTCAGTCCAGAGAAGAAGTGGCAGAAAGTGAAAACACACAGCAAGTGGGAAGAAGAAAACAAGAGCACTGCAACAGAAATAGCAGCAATCAAAGCAAAATAACCAAGTCCAAATCTGTCATGCAGATCATGACAGAAGTGCTCTTTCTACGCACATGCACGCCAGGCTGGAGATGGCAGCATGACAGACCGACATGGCGGATGCGCGTCAAGCCACTGTGGTCCTGGCGGTTTTACTCCTGAACCTGTGACACACGGCTCAGACAAGAGGTCCTGCTCAGAAGCCACCACGTGAGCACGCATGCTCAAGACGCCCACGCAAACACGCACGAGATGAAGAAACCGACAAAGTGGCTTCCTCTGTAGGGCAAGTGGGGGAGATGATGCCTACGTAAGCAGGCGGAGGGTGGCAGACAGCCTCTGACACACACGTAGGAAGTCAGACAAGGACAACAGTCAGTGAAAATACATATTTACATTGGCAAGACTTTGTCGAACATGACACGTTCTACCACCAACGTGTGGTCTACCTCCTCTTCTGCTGACACACACATGACTCAGTATTACAGCAGATGACCATCATGTGACTTTAGCACCACTCAGCTTAGGAAAGAAAATCTAGCCCAAACCATTGTACGAACGTTTCGATTTAATCGAATAAAAATTTGTGTTGGCATGTAATTCTTGTCTCCATGTACATAAGTTTCATTCACCCAACGTGTGCCTGCAGCTCAGCCATTTTTTGGGCCGGCAGCACATCCATTGTGGGCGGGCTGATCACTCTGATCGCTTACTGCTCAATCAGTCAGCAAAGTGCTGCTGTTAGCTACAGTAGCTTTGTGCACTTTTTACGTGTTGTCAGCCTTTTTACAACATTTTGAGAGTCTTGCTAGTGCAATAGGATTCAAAAGACAAGAAATGGAAAAGTGATGTGTGTTTTGAAACATTCAGGAAGTATCCACAGCGTTGTCGACAGTACTTCTCCCTGCCCCTGTATGCAAATAAGATGAACTAACAAGTACATTTTATTTCTTAATCCTAATCAATGTAGTGACGTGGCTGTCAAAGTTAAGTACTTTTGTGATTTCAAACTGACGGCACCAACTTGTAGATTTATGGATACATCCTTCTATTATCCAGATGAGAGGCATGATTTATTATCTAGAATAACTTTGACAAGCAGCAGGAGCACATAGCAGAGACGGCAGCAAAAAAGACATCGCTGGCTCAATGCTGCAGCATAAACTTCGTCTTCACAGATTAACGACAGTTTACATCCATACATGTTGCATTAGTGCCATCTTTAGTTTCATTTTATAATTAAATTAAAGTTGCTCCTTGAGTCCAGTGCAGAATAAACTATAGTTAGCTCTCGGTTACCAATACTTTGTCTGCGTTAGCGCTTATGATAACAACATTACTAATATTTGGTTATTATTCAGATCATGAGATGTACATTTTTGAGGGTTTTGGATGGTTAGAGAGTTTTGTGGGCAAAATAGAGAGCCCCTTTTGACTCCATTGTTATGTTAGCAGACTTTTTCTTAGAATGCATAAAATAAGAAATACCTATGTGTTCATGTTTTAAATAGGGATTGTGATTAATAGATAGCACATCTCTTTCTACATGTCTGTCTAATTTTTGCGTATTTCCAGCATGACTGATGTGATACTATGGTCAGAGTGCAGAGGGTTTACTCCAGTGACGTCTATCTCCGGAAATAGCCTCAGGTATTTGGAGTGGAATATTCAAAATGGCTGATTTTGTGATGTTTAGACTGTATTTCGACATACTTTGCGGATTGTAAATACAATTGACAATTAGACATATAAAGTCAACTTGTTTTTCCACTCTACTGGTACTTTAAGGACTTGAAAGTTCAAAGAGCATGCCACGAGGCAGTGGGTAAAGAAACTGCACATTGAAGCTTGTTATTATAGGGTCTATAATCCATCTATCCATCTATTTTCTACCGCTTGTCCCTCTTGGGGTCGCGGGGGTGCTGGAGCCAATCTCAGCTGCACTCGGGTGTGAGGCGGGGTACACCCTGGACAAGTCGCCACCTTATCACAGGGCCAACACAGACAACATTCACACTCACGTCACACACTAGGGACAATTTAGTGTTGCCAATCAACCTATCCCCAGATGCATGTTATGGAGGTGGGAGGAAGCCGGAGAATAATCAGGTAGAGAGATTTGAGAGTTTATTACCAGAAGTTGTTTCAGAGAAAGGCGTTGAAGCACTAAAGAGGTGACAAAATCCTGCAAACGCAAAATGACAAAGCTAGGATGAAGACGAGCAGGCTGCCAGCATGCCTTCATTTGTTTTTGCTGTCAGAGTAATGCATCTTCGGATGGGTACCGAACTCGGTACTTTTATGGGCACCGACCGAATTCCGTCGGTACTACCGGGTATCGATCCACATATACTGTAATTAAACAATGTCATATTTTGATACCTTTGTTACACTTGACGTTACGTTTGGTTGCAGACCCGTCACATCCGGTTGCAGATCAAACACCGGCTCAAGGAAACAATCACTCAAACAGCACTCAGGTTAAACTCAGACAAACTCCTAAGTAATGTTGCCATTTTCATCACCAATAAAAGGAGTATGCTTGGTAGAAAACGCTTGAACATAAAGTAAGGCTTCACTCTTACAAAATGTGTTAGCTTGATTCTAATTTTCATTGGATTTGCTCTTGAAAGGCTATCATTAGCATTAGCAATTTTACATGGCAGTTTCAACACCTCCAAATTTGGTAATGAAAATTTAAACTACGATGAATGTTACAATGCAACAGCTTCTGTGTATTAAACCCAATACTTACAGTATAAAGACTTTGTATGGCGCAAAAGAATATTCGGCTTTATGGAAAAAGCTACTTCCTTGTTAGACAACTTACCATAAACAGCCTATACAAGTACTGCCATCTATTGTCTTGGAAGTGCAACTGCATTGCAAATGAGACTCAAATGTTATTAGAAAACAAGATATAACAACTGGACAGCACAGTTATAATCAGCTCATTTTTAAATGCTACATTGAAAAATAAAATATAATCATCAAACAATTAATATTTACTAATACACACAAAAGTACAGAAATAGTGTACCGTTGAGTTCCGGTACCAATTTTCAGCATATGCGAAGCTACAACATTAAAAAAATACATCTACAACATCCCACGTGTTTTTATAGTTGGAAGTTAAATTATTGTAGACTAAAATGTAAAAATATTTACTGACACAGATGACAAGGCATGATATAAATCTTATTTTTCCTAGTTTTTAAGTAAACATAGAAGATTTGTGCTGCCTTGTAAGAGGTCATGCCAGTTTTTGCAGTGTATAGTTTGGTGAGCGTAGTCATATTACTGCCAGGCTCCATTTGATTGGTGAAATTAAGTCTAATGTCTCTGGTGCTTACGTTAGATTGGTAAAACAGTGACTTTGTTTTCGTGCACTAAATTAGGGTTATTTGTCATATAATCCGGCTCAAAATAAGCATTCTACAACCCATGGAAACACCTTAATCTGATTGTGTTTGGCTTTTAAAAATTCTGACTAAAACACCTAGAATATGCGATTGAAAGCAGATCTTTCGAGTGGGTGTGGATGCAAAAAGAGACCCTTCGTATCGTGCCTGCGCCAGTCTTAACGCGCGGGACATAACCCGGAAGCGGATACCATTGAATCAAAACATAGGCAACAACTGGAATGAAAAGGATACTGTTTATTTGCCTCACAAATCAAAAAGAAGGTAACATTTTAAAGTGCATCAATGGTAAAATAAAAAAATTAATATATTTACGAAGGTAGTTAAGGAAATGGAGAAGGCCAGCTTCATTCGGATTCAAGAACAAATACGAGTGAGATCATGAAAGAGAATGAAGCAGGTATATTACAAGGCAAAGAAGAAGGCGTACACAAACCTCTTGACGCTGCATTTGTGCACTCCAAACTGATTAACAATAAGTTTGTATTCCACACAACCGGCAAGTTTGTACAGAACAATAACAACCCTCATTTTGAAGCGGTATCAGAGCACTAGCGGTCTTTTCCTACTGACAAAACTACTTCCATCAATCTAGAGCTTATTGATAAACTTTGAGACATCCGAAAGTTTTCTTTCCATTCTCCGTCCAAAAAGTTATTTAAAACAACTCTCTACCACCCGTCTTTGCTTTGGAACTGCATCCAACAAGTCTGAGACTTTCTTGTTAGTAGTGTCATGTTCGTGGCACAATCTAGGATCATTTCTTGCTGCGGTCTGCTTTTTAAAATCAGCATAGACATTAGAGACGTAATATTTGTCATCTGTGCAATATTAAGGCAGACATCAGGTACAACAAGAACTGGGCTGTTGACTTGTGAGGAGCCGCAAAAATGCTTTGTTTTGGTGTGACATCATAGATTAACCAGAAAAATAATATTAATCTGCGAGAAAAAAAAAAAAAAAAAGCACCTCCCCTCAAATGAGTGTATGGGAGGCACCCGACGTATGACTAATAGCCTCCCCTTCTGCCACAGTTGTCAAAAATATTGGAAAAATTATTTGATAATAGACTCCGTGGCTTCATTGAAAAGCACAAATTATTATCTGATTGTCAATATGGGTTCCGACAAAATAGGTCAACTTCATTAGCTTTAAGTAATTTAATAGAGAACATTACTAATGGTATCGAGAAGAACAAATTTGTTATAGGATTTTTTATTGACCTGCAAAAGGCTTTCGATACCATTGACCACCATATTTTGGTAAATAAACTGGAAAACTATGGCATAAAGGGGATTGGCAGGGAAATGGCTGAAGAGCTACTTGAATGAGAGACAGCAGATTGTTCAGATCGACCAACATCAATCTACACTCATGAACATAACCTGTGGAGTCCCCCAGGGGTCGATACTAGGACCCACACTATTTACAATGTACGTCAACGAAATATGTAAAGTATCAACACTGCTGAAGTTCATCCTCTTTGCTGATGATACAACCATTACATGTGCTGGTGACGACGTGAAGCAACTTCTGGCCTCTGTAACTGAGGAGATGATAAAGTTAAAAACTTGGTTTAATATGAACAAATTGTCTCTGAATTTAAAGAAGACCAAAATCATGCTCTTTAGCAATCGCAAAAGTAATATACCCATCGGGATTGTTATTGATGATACACCAATAGAATATGTTAAAAAAAATTCATTCTTAGGAGTGGTAATAGATGAAAATATCTCATGGAAGTCTCATATAAGTTACCTGAGGACAAAAGTTGCTAAATGTGTTGGAATGATGAGGAGATCATGTCATTTATTGAACACCAACGCTCTGCTGTTATTGTATCATTCATTTATTATGTAATATTTAAACTATTGTGTTGAAGTCTGGGGAAATTGTTATAAATCCCATCTACAGCCTTTAGTCACTCTGCAGAAAAAGGCCATTAGGATTGTGTCTAATGTTCACTACAGACATCATTTAAATCCACTATTCATGGAGTTAAAGCAACTTAAACTGCACGATGTGATACATTTTAAAACTGCTCAAATTATGTTTAGGGCATCCCAAAACTCTCTACCATCCAATATACAGAACCTATTCCAGGATAGAGATGCTCACCATAGTTACAGTCTTAGAGGAAACAACAAATTATATTTGCCTAAATTTAGAACAACTTTAAAATCAATGTGCATTTCAGTGCGTGGAGTCACTCTGTGGAACAGCTTAGGGGACGAGTTAAAAACGTGTTCCAACATGATTCAATTCAAAACACTGTTTAAAAAAGAAGTACTGAAGAATTACGAGGAGGAAAGAGTGATGCCCTCAGCACAGAGCGATGGGAGAGAGGTGTATGGTCAGAGAGTGTTTGGGCCTGTGTGTGTGTGTGTGTGTGTGTATGTGTGTGTGTGTTTTGTCTTGTCTTGTACTAACAGTGGTACTATTATATTGTTAAGTGTACAGGAGTTTTTCTTGTTTGTTTGTATGGTATTGTTCTTGTATTACAAAACCTGTTTCCATATGAGTTGGGAAATTGTGTTAGATGTAAATATAAACGGAATACAATGATTTGCAAATCATTTTCAACCCATATTCAGTTGAATAAGCTACAAAGACAACATATTTGATGTTCAAACTGATAAAAAAAATTTTTTTTGCAAATAATCATTAACTTTAGAATTTGATGCCAGCAACACGTGACAAAGAAGTTGGGAAAGGTGGCAATAAATACTGATAACGTTGAGGAATGCTCATCAAACACTTATTTGGAACATCTCACAGGTGTGCAGGCTAATTGGGAACAGGTGGGTGCCATGATTGGGTATGAAAACAGCTTCCCAAAAAATGCTCAGTCTTTCACAAGAAAGGATGGGGCGAGGTACACCCCTTTGTCCACAACTGCGTGAGCAAATAGTCAAACAGTTTAAGAACAACGTTTCTCAAAGTGCAATTGCAAGAAATTCAGGGATTTCAACATCTCTACGGTCCATAACATCATCAAAAGGTTCAGAGAATCTGGAGAAATCACTCCACGTAAGCAGCATGGCCGGAAACCAACATTGAATGACCGTGACCTTCGATCCCTCAGACGGCACTGTATCAAAAACCGACATCAATCTCTAAAGGATATCACCACATGGGCTCAGGGAACACTTCAGAAAACCATCCATCCACCCATCCATCCATCTTCTTCCGCTTATCCGAGGTCGGTTCGCGGGGGCAGCAGCCTAAGCAGGGAAGCCCAGGCTTCCCTCTCCCCAGCCACTTCGTCCAGCTCTTCCTGGGGGATCCCGAGGCGTTCCCAGGCCAGCCAGGAGACATAGTCTTCCCAACGTGTCCTGGGTCTTCCCCGTGGCCGCCTACCGGTCGGACGTGCCCTAAACACCTCCCTAGGGTGGCGTTCGGGTGGCATCCTGAGCAGATGCCCGAACCACCTCATCTGGCTCCTCTCGATGTGGAGGAGCAGCGGCTTTACTTTGAGCTCCCCCCGGATGGCAGAGCTTCTCACCCTTCAGAAAACCACTGTCACTAAATACAGTTCGTCGCTACATCTGTAAGTGCAAGTTAAAGCTCTACTATGCAAAGCGAAAGCCATTTATCAACAACATCCAGAAACTCCACCGGCTTCTCTGGGCCCGAGATCATCTAAGATGGATTCATGCAAAGTGGAAAAGTGTTCTGTGGTCTGACGAGTCCACATTTCCAAATTGTTTTTTGAAATATTCGACATCGTGTCATCCGGACCAAAGGGGAAGCGAACCATCCAAACTGTTATCGACGCAAAGTTCAAAAGCCAGCATCTGTGATGGTATGGGGGTGCATTAGTGCCCAAGGCATGGGTAACTTACACATCTGTGAAGGCACCATTAATGCTGAAAGGTACATACAGGTTTTGGAACAACATATGCTGCCATCTATGCGCCGTCTTTTTCATGGACGCCCCTGCTTATTTCAGCAAGACAATGCCAAGCCACATTCAGCACATGTTACAACAGCGTGGCTTCGTAAAAAAAAAAAGAGTGCGGGTACTTTCCTGGCCCGCCTGCAGTCCAGACCTGCCTCCCATCGAAAATGTGTGGCGCATTATGAAGCGTAAAATACGACAGCGGAGACCCCGGACTGTTGAACGACTGAAGCTCTACATAAAACAAGAAAGGGAAAAAATTCCACTTTCAAAGCTTCAACAATTAGTTCCCTCAGTTCCCAATCGTTTATTGAGTGTTGTTAAAAGGAAAGGCCATGTAACACAGTGGTGAACATGCCCTTTCCCAACTACTTTGGCACGTGTTGCAGCCATGAAATTCTAAGTTGATTATTATTTGCAAAAAAAAAATAAAGTTTATGAGTTTGAACATCAAATATCTTGTCTTTGTAGTGCATTCAATTGAATATGGGTTGAAAAGGATTTGCAAATCATTGTATTTCGTTTATATTTACATCTAACACAATTTACCAACTCATATGGAAACAGGGTTTGTATATGGTTTATGTTAAATGTGGAGTGAGTGAGATGGGTTGGGATATTATAAGCATCTGCTTCATCCAACCCCTTTTCAAGCCTTGCATAAATATCTCTGCCAAAATGTAAAAAAAAAAAAAAAAATGTGTTGTGCTGTCCAGGTTTGAAATAAATACTTCAATTCAATTCAAAAGAGTGTACATGGACATATGGATATCACATGTACTGGAGGTGTGAAAATACAAATGAACTAACTATTTGAGAAATCAGACTTAGTGCATGGAAACATAGTCAGAGTCATGTGACCATGCCCACTGGAAAAAGTTTCTCTCTAAGACGCATCTTGAAACAGTATTGTCAAGTTATTTAGGACTTTTTTTCACCTGCACTTGAAAAGACTGAGAAGATCTAAGAGGAAGCATTATCAACTCAACTCCAGTAGATTGTTTGGCCTTATTTCACACCTCAACTAGTACAGGAGTTTATCAGGTTAGATTGACCCTAAATCAAAGAGCAATAGCATCAGAATAGTACTTGCAGTAAACATTATTCAATGCTTAATAAACATACTATTTAAATAAAATGTATATCCAACTGTATCTTAGAACCGACATTAGTAATTACATACCAGTGCTCTCTGATTTCAGTAGTTTTTTCACTGTTTATCAAATATACAATTGATCGCTGTATAACTTCCTATCATCATCTCATGCATGTTACAAAAGTATCAAACATCTCATACTTGGGTTATAAAGTACATCATCATTGTAGTAGTAGCAGTATACATATCATAAGTCTTAAAAGATTTTTCAATAGTGTTTTTCATTTAAAAATAATAATTTGTATGTTTACATTTTTCAAATGAAAAATTTGAATTTGACCAAGCCCCGCGACCCCTAAGGGAATAAGCGGTAGAAAATGGATGGATGGACCTCCCATTTGACCTCCTGGTTCTCAAACCTAATGATGTCACACCAGTCCTTCACAGATTTTCCTGCTCATCTACAGGTATTAAGACAACGAGGGATCTCACATCCCTGTGGAGAATTTTAGTCGGAGCTTGACCCTTGAGTCCATCTCGCTTCTGAGATACAATGTATTTTATAGTTGATACTGGGTAATTTGGGGAAACCTCACCTTGTACGTACTTTACGATGCCTTATCCATCTGTGTTGACACTGATGACTCGGGCCAGTTTGAACTACCCTCAGAGCATTTTGGTCAGCTGTCAAAGCAATGTCCCCATCTGTGACGTTTTGTTCTTTAGAGTGCCATTTGCTTCTTTCAAAGAGGTTTGGTCCAGCAAGTTGACACTTTTCTTCCAGAAATGGTTGACTTCTGCTTGGAGGAATCAGAGTCTCTTGTAAGGGTATCATTTGAATTTGAAATGATAAGGGTTTCTTTAGGGACTAATATCATGTTGGGACTCCTGTATACTCTGCAGTCTTCCTGGCTGTGTGCTATTGCATCAACAGGTTGATGAAGAGAAATGTTCGAAATTCTTCCCAAGTCAGGACTTCAACTCCACCAAGGTTAGCAAGGGCTTGTTTCACTAATTTGACTGACACTTGTTCCATTTCTGTGGGGTGAGGTTGCAGGGTGAATTTTTCAAGACTATTATATTCCATTAGATGCTTTGCGTGTTTGTTCTGACTTGTAGAGTTTCTCAAGCACAGGTTTTTGCTACTAAGAATTTTTTTCTCAGGTCTGACTACAACTTTTATGGGCGTCCAAGAAGTTATGTGCGTCAGACGATTGATTTATAACTACGTCAGCATGTATAGCTCCTTAGGCAATGCAGCAGAACATGATTCCCAATACTTACTCCGTTCATACATACTCTTTTTTCACCTCATCCGTGACCTCATGAGGTCTGAAAAGGTCAACAGGTGTACACTGAAAGAGAGAAGCTGGGCTTGAGCGTTCAGGAGGAAGTTCACTCATAATTTGTCTACATTGTCTTGCTTTTATTTTCCTGCACCTGCACATTGCAGCTGTCCACTACATCCTTTGAAAGTCTTTTACCTTTTACAGTCCAAGCACCGGTCCTCATTTTGAGGAGAGCTCCATCAATACCTTGATGGTTGGCATTGTGGCCTTTACAAGATACCAATGTTGAGATTGAGCTTTCATATGGTAGAATTGGGACTGCTTTCTTGCCCTTTATAAGTGCCTTGGTTTTGCCATCGCACATCAAGAGTTCAGTCTATGTAGACATCTATTAAAAGTTGTGTTCTGAATTTCTGCAGCACTCTAAATTGAAAGCAAGAGATTTCTCCGTGAATATTGTCTTTTACCGAAAATATCGTTTTGGTGTTGCCTTTTGCCTCCCACTTTGATTGAAAACATAAATGTTTCTCTTAAGCAATTCATTTTCTTGAAACATGCTATTCTAATCTAATTACTCACCAATTTGGAAAGGCTTCTGAATCTGGTTTGTCAAGGTTATTCACTGCTTCACCAGCCATTTAGTGTTTTTCCAAATTAAGTCATCTCATTTAGTTGAAGTTGCGCTTTGACATGTTTGTATCATTGGGTTTCCTGTGAGTGTGGTTGCAAATGCCTTCCTCTGGAGGTTGTTTACACCTTTTCTGCCTTGTGTTAACATCTCTAGCTGACTTGGGCCATTTTTCTAAAGGCCATTTCAGGAATTTGGGTCCATTTTGCCATGTGGAATTCTCTTAGCTCGATAGAGTACATCCCTTTGTGATGTCAGCAAAGTTGAGATCCCCAGGCATCCCAATTTGAAGTGGTATTTATTTTATAGCCTTGCATAGCTATAGTTACATTGTAACCTCTCAATCCTTGTGCAGCTCCGTGGACAATGTATTTTGTGTCCGATCCAAAATCGACCAAGTTTTTGGCCTTTTTTGTAGTCACTTCGAGCAATATGCAAAGGACTGTTTAATTATCTTCAGTGTGGCTGATGTGTCCCCTTGTTATGGATGCGTTTGTAAAAGTTTTCTATAATTCTTTGCATTTTCAGTTGAAGCTTCAGCCAAGATCCTTTATACTTCTGCATTTTCAGGTGACAAATTTGCAAGGATTTTATTTGTTTGCTGGTAAAATGTCATATTCTCATTTTGCTTATGTGTACAGCTCTGGTAATGGGTACATTCGCACCCACCTGCACAAATGTACTTCAAAATGTAACAATCAAAATAAATATGACTTTTTTTTTGTTTACTAGAAAAACTTGGAAAAACGCGATTCATAGCGTTACTTTTTGGTGTAACCATCGTGAGCGTTCTGTTCAGGTATATTTCTTTTATATTTTGATAAATCATCATATTTATGTATTACTAAATTTAAATAGGTATTGATCAATCTTTAAGCTGTGTGTATTTGATTTCAGTTTGCTTTTGACATCTTATTTAGAATTGTAGTTGAAACTTTTACAACCTTGTGTTGCGCTCAGGATGGCGTAACCAAACTAGATTTCATTTAATGATCTTATTTTGAATATTTATTCCCTTTTTTACATTTAGTATATTTAAATATTCATTTATAAACATTGAATACATTTCAAATATCAATAAAATGCAATTGCCTTCATCTTATAGGGTAATGTTAAGTTACACCAAGTCATGAGCGTAACACTAAGCTTCATCACTTTGACTTGTAATTCTGGTGGTGTTTTATGCTTTTTTCTTTTTGGAACATGTACTATACATATAACACAATAAAGTCCCATATAAAATTATGTTTCTAGCAATACTTTAATTTTTCCTTTGAAAGTAACACTCCAATGTCTATTAGTGGAGCTGTACACATATGTATAGTACATGTTCCAAAAAGAAAAAAGTACACTCTTATTCAATGTGTTAATCTAGGACCAATATGTCTAAGTTTCAAGACTTCTCAAAGTTCCTTCTTTGCTCTTCTACCCAGAAAATCTGTGATTAAAAAACAAACGCTTGCCAAATGGGAGTCACCATTGTAGCTGTCAAAGCCCTCTAAAACAACTTAAAAATCCTCCAAACGGTTGTGCACACGCTGCAAGCAAATATATATCTAATGTAATGACAGACACGTTCATAACAATATGTAATATGTACAGTATTTACCTTATTTTGGTATTTAAAGCATTGTCGGAACTTCTTTCTTTCTCCGGCAACAAAATGTGTGTTCTTACTTCCGGAAACAAACGTGTGTGTGTGTGTGTGTGTGTGTGTGTGTGTGTGTGTGTGTGTGTGTGTGTGTGTGTGTGTGTGTGTGTGTGTGTGTGTGTTCTAATCATGGCCGCCTTGGTAACAGACGACAAAGACGACTTTTTGGACAAACAAGGATTCACAGCCTTATCTTTTTGAACCTGGATGTATGGAGGATGAACTACTGGTTATAGCAGAAAGCACGAAGAGTGAAACGTTGGAGCAGACAGAAGCCCAGAAAGTAAGGTCGGCATCACTTGATGCTGTAAATGTGAAACTTTGAGCCAAGATACGCCGACAGAAATGGTGTGCTTACCCAAAATCAACAGGAAAAAACTAGACCAAATAGACAACTGTCCATCCAGTGAGTCACTATTACGATAGGTACCGAATTTAGTACTTTTATAGGCACCGACCAAATTCCATCCGTACTACTGGGTATCGATAAACGCAAAACCAAACGGTGACATGTTTCGGTCCCTTTATTGCAAATGCACGCTTCTGCTTGCGCTACTCGTGCTGCTGCCGTTTCTTATGCCATTTAGGTGTTATTTTCAAGTGTTTACTAAGTGTATTATTTTATTCTGTGTTGTGTGACTGCAATAAGTTTGTTTTGGACTGACCACCATGGCAACTTCTGGACAACTTCTGGGCAACTTCTGTTAAACAGCTGCTTAGACTTAGACTTCCTTTTATTGTCATTCAAATTTGAACTTTGCAGTACAGATAAGAACAACATTTTTTTGCATTAGCTCATGGTAGTGCAGGATAAAAGAGTAATAAGGTGCTCAATCACAATCGGCGACAAAGCTGCCACTGTTACTCTAAAACCACAAGGCTGCCCTGCCCTGCCCCTCTGTCAATGGGAGCAAGCCCACCAGCTGATCTGTCCGATGATGTGAAAATACAAGCAGCTCGGCTAGGGGAAGACAATAACGCAGAGAAGGGCGAGAGGGAATACAGTACCGTGGCAGCGAAGAGGAAACACTGCTGCTGCCTGCCACACACCGATGTCGATCGCTAAAGAAGATAGCGGATGAGCAAAGACTGTTTAGAGTACAGGGAATCAAACGAGATGTGTTCATAGAAACATGGCTCCATAAAGATATAATGCAGACTCTCTCATTGAATTGGAGTTGCTTCTCTTTCATCCGAGCAGAGCTGTCAGTAAGCGTCGAATGGGCGCGGTCTGTCTTTGAATGTCAGCAGACACAGATACAGACTGTATTCACGGCCGATATAGAACTACTGTGCCTGTCACTAAGACCCTTCTACCTCCAATGAGAGTTTTAGAAACGTTTTACTATGTGCTGTGATTTGACTTCTAGGAATTGCAAATGCATGCAAAGTCTAATGTCACGGACTCGCATGGCTGCAGTAGTTGTGAACCGAAGATGCAGGAGACAGGAGGATGGCGTGCAGGTAAGACAAGAATTTAATTAGATTTAACACAGGATGAGCAGTCATGCACAAAGCATGCAGCTAAAAGTCTGTGACCGAAATAATCCTGGAGCCCTGACGAACAGACGAGTCAGGCATTTACAGAAACCAGCTGATTGACAACCACTACCAGGTGTGGCCAGGCTGCCAATCAGCAGCAGATGGGGGGCGGGGGGGAAGCGCTCAGGGAGACAAATAAAGATTTAACAATTAGGCAAAACTGTTATTTTCAGCTCATTGTTAACATCAAATTAAAAAATATTATATATATTTTTTTAAATATTAAGTACCAAAAACTGGTACCGTACGGCACTGGTATCAATTCCCAGGCACAAGGAATCAGTTCAAATGCGAAGGGTGCCCATCTCTAGTCACTATAATATTGATCATGATACATGCAGCACACCATGCTTGTTATTACAACTACAGCTAGCTGTGTCCAAACGAAACAGGAAATGTGGGCTAATACTTAACAGATACTGTAATATGATTGTTCATGTTTTTCAGTCAGTACAGATTGGTGTCCTATCACATTGTATTTTGCATTACAAGCCCAAAAGCCATTCAGCTGTTGACGGGGTAGCGAGCTTACCTCTTGCCGTAGCTAGCGTACAGCTAATGCCGTCGCAAAGCGATGTGTTACTACGCTAGGAAAAGAGTTCCTCTGTGTTTGCTCTTACAATAACAATGTCACTACAGTTTTGTTATTATACAGGTTACAGAACGTAAATTAAGTATTGTTGGCGGTTTTTGGATGCATTTTCAAAGTGATTTAGAGGCAGAATCAATTGATCCCATTAGCTGTTCACAATTGACATAATCTTTGGTTGTTTCCTCTTCGAGAGCCCGCAGTAACTTCATTGCTCGTAAAAAAAACTCTGTGTTTCTGTTTAATCTTGTGCAGATGCTCCGCCATCATTATGTTCCTTTTGTTGCTGGTTAGCTAGTTACGGAGTCCACTTTCGCTCATCTTTGAAGATATTATCTTCTTCCCCTCTCGAGTTTCAGCACCAAAAATTTGATACAATTAGCTGTAACTGTTCTAATTAAAAGGTCCAACAAGACATCTTGTTCTTTTGCTTTATTTTATTTTGTGCTCTCACAACATACACTCTTATTCAGTGTTAATCAACGAGCAATATGTCTAGTTTTCGAGACTTCTTGGAGCTTCTTCTTTCCTCTCCTCCCCAGAAAATCTGAATTAGCGACACATGTGGCAAACCTATGTCACTACACTTAACAATGCAATTAAGCCTAACAATTAATCAACATGGAAATTACTCTATTAGTCACACATTAAAACTAAATATACACAAAAAATATATATAACTGAATGTGCCCTAGGACAACAACATTGTGATGGATGTGGATGGGTGTGCACCATTCACAAAACTGTAGCCATGGAAATAGCCTTCATCTCTATGTGTGACAAAGCCATGTCTCTGTGTGTTTTCTGTGTATGTGTGTGTCCTTGACCAGCTGCACAGGGGAGAGGAAATGAGGCGGAACATAATCTTGTGCACACCTGTCTGTCTTTCTCTCTGGAGGAGCCTCAAACACACACAAATGCAGAAACTGCAGCTGTATAACAGGGATGTAGGAGTGTGTTACTATATTTGTGCATGAATACAGTTTAATCTTCACTTCTAGGAGTGTGTTTGTGCTACACGATGGGAGAATATTAAAGGGATGTGTGGGGGGTTACTCCGGGACGCCAGAACCCAGTGACATGACACAGATGCACACTGCTGCTGTTCAAAGAGGCAGTAAAGAGATGAGGGGGTTGGGGTGGGAAGGGCTGTCGGCGTAATGGAGTGACCGGGATGAAGAAGAAAAAGAGGGAATGTGGTGTATAGGCGTGTGGCGGCACACCGCCTCTCAACTCCGCCTCTACATGGCGCTTAAGGGCTGTACATCAATCAAGCATTATGGAACATTATTTGAATTAAGGATGCATTCAAAGAGCTTACGTCACCCAGACGCTAGTTTTCAGGGCTTGGCTGAGTGCTGGTGCCCGCTCACACACCCCAAGCAGCATATGAGGACCACATGGGCCCACACTAATTCTGGCTTTATTATGTGTGTCAAGAGGTCAAGTGCTGCTCTCTAGACACAACAGCAATACGGCGCGAACACAAACCCAAAACTCACTGTGCAGAGATGTGTGTCAAAGGATGTATTTGTATTATTTATTAGGTGAAACACCATGACTGAACACAAGCTTGCAGGCAAAGCTTAAACTCCTTCCGCATCCCACCACACGCTCAAACTTATATTTCTTCCCATTGCAGAACTAAACACATTAACATACATAAATTCAAGCAGGCTATCAGTCCACCATCCCTCCTGCCTTCCTCTCGTCACACCTGCCAGGCCTACAGCAAGGTCACACACCTCAATTACCCTGCATGTGCAAACACACACATGCCCCCCGCTTCCCCACGCACACGCACACGCACACACACAAAGGGGGAGAGCATGGTAGCGATGGGAGATAAAAGAGGGAGGGAGCGGGGAGTGGAGCGAGTGCAGATTTCACGCTAGCCTGAACACTGGCTAACATGCGTCGCCATTGCTGACATTTTATTTATGATGTGCAATTTGGGGACCTGCCCTCTCTTCTCCTTCATCTCTTTGTCCCTCAGCGTCACTTCAAAAATAATACCAATAACCCAAATGTTCCAATGAGCCACATATAATCAAAATGGCAATGTCGTATATAAAAAATGGAACCTTTTCGTGGGATAATGAGGCTTTGTCAGGATAATCGTTTCCAGAGGCAGTCAGTTATCTTGGCCCTTGGGCTAACATAAGCAACCAGATATCAATGCAAACATATGGTATATACACTGTATGTATATTTACACAAAGACACACACATGCATCCATTGACCTTTTGTGATCCAAGCAATCAACACTGATTACACTGACCACCTTTACATGCGCTAAAACAGTATAATTTGAAAAATAATTGTGTCTCACCATTTTATTTTCTAAACTTCCATACTTTTATTTACATTTATCTGTGTGCCTCCAAAACGCTACAGGGCAATTTTTGTCACGTCCGCTGTGCGAGTTTTCGATCCCCAAGGAAGAAAATGCTGCACGCTAATGCTAACCATTACTTAAAAGCTTTTTATGGCGCGTACATACTGTGTGTTTAAATGACATCTCCTTTGGTTCTTTTAGTTTGGTGCTCCTCAAAAACATAATAGTTGAGCTTCAAAGTAAAGGCTGTAAAAGTTTGGTTAGCATAAACAAAGAGTTGAATAATTAAAGTAAATTGATGACCATTAAGAAAAAAAAATTCCTGCTATGCAGTGAATTGTTTTTAACTCATGTCAATGACATCTAAATTGTTTAATATTTGAATTCCATTCTTACTTCACTAAAGAAAAATCTTCTTACTCAGAGAAATCTATTGAATATTTTTAGAAACTTTATTTAGGGCAACAACAGGCAGGGTATACTTTTTCTTTTGAATACATTTGTATTGTTATTGATTACCTGTAACCAATGCAGATTACTTTCAGATTGTTTTCATTAAATTTTGGTGCAACAACCAGCTCTGGAACATTCTGCCAGTTTATTCACATACTTCAATTATATTAGAAAATACTGACTTATACTACAGCTTCCTTGTTGGCGTAAACTAGAGATGTATCAATGTGAAAATGGTTCTCGTCATTATTGCGGTATTTTTGAATGTGCTCAAAAAGTACTTACAGTACAGCATATACACACTATTTTGAACAAGTATTTTTTTTAAATATGACTAGAATAAATACACATTTGTTTGCACGTTTTTTTTGTTTCTTATGCTTCTCGGATAATGTTTTACTCTTAGTATTTTATCGGTTTAATGCAGTGCTTCTGAAATATTTTCCTGTTATGCCCCCTGAGAAGAAGAAGAAAATATTTTGCCCCCCCCAATCTTCATCATGCATATAAATAGTATAATTTGTCTATAACATTGTTATAACTATACCGCTGCATAACATTGTAAGCTTATTAACATTAAAGTAAACAATGATTTTATTGTTTTAAATATTGGTTTGTACTGTACCACTTTAAGATTTTTTTCAAGATTTATTTCAATAAAAAGTGCCTTACAAATAAAATCTATTATTTCTGGCCGGCTTTGTGGCATCCTACTCTGTTCAGTGGTCTCTGAATGCACCGCAAAAACATCTCCGTCCTGTAATCCTCTGAGTATAGAACGATCACTCTGTTCTAAGGCCCCTTTTACACTAAGCTTAGGATAAGGTTATCCAGGTTAAATCCCACCTATCCTTATCTGTGTCCACACACAATGCCACCGTTTAAGACCCCCTCTGTCCGCCGGCGCAACACAACCTAATACGCATGCGCGGGAAATGCGCACGTCATAGTCACCTCCAGTGTTGCTTTGTGTGCAAGTTCTTAAATTTAACTTATCTGAACAATATCCAGTGTTGTGATATTCCAATTAACTGGAATCCAGTGTGCTGTGGGGCCCTATTGTAGTGAATCACACCTGAGCCATCATACATTAATCAAATCTTTAATAAACACGTGAAAGTACACAATGTGACAAAGAACATTTTACAACAATCAATCACGGGATCTAGATAACTGGTCAGGATACTCCTCACTCTTTTGCCTTCACCTTCATTGTCCATTTGTTTTTGGTGAATTTATATACTGTGAACCTAGACGTTGAGTCCGCGACATACATGGCAGACAATAACTGGTAGTCTGCTTTGCCAGTCCAAAAGAATTCGCTGTTTTCCGTAGTCTTCCCTCGACGGCCAGGTAATACAAAGAACACGCTACCTTTTTTATCACATCCATGGGAGCTTGCATTCTCGTTGTCTCTCCTTCGACAAATGGACAAAGTTTTTCGGTAAGTAGAATCACAGCTGAACTGGACATTCGAAAGTTCTCTTGCCGTCTGTGAAATGTTGTATCCGAAATAGCTGCAATCGCTTTATCATTCAATTCATGTGTGATTTCCACAAAGGTCTGTACAGACGGAAAGAGAAACACGGGCATGACTCGCCTTCATATTTCCAGTGGTTAGCTCCGAGTTACAAAACCGGTTGTTATGAAGCTGGCTGTGGCGCGTTCTTTCTGACGTCACTTCCTGTGTGGGGCGCAGTCTTTCTGGCGTCACTTCCTCTCAGAATTTAGTTTGTAAACAATCAATGAGTTCACACAGAGCTATGAGCCAGAGATTCAAGCAATACACGGCGCACTTACCCGCGTAAAAAATTATCCAAACGATAGTTTAGTGTGGCTGAAACGGGGCTAAGGCTAAATAATTATTTGTTTAAAGTGTTATCCGGCTTAGTGTAGACATAGCCTAAGAGAGCACATTTTGTAGGTTCAGTGTGCACAATTGAATATCTTAGTTCGTCATACAGCAATGTGTTTATATAAGTTTAGATTGGGGTATGTCGTTTCTTAATGTAGAAAGATGTTAATGTCTCTTGTTTTCATGTTAGCATTTAAGCTAACGAGCTAGCCCCAGTCAGTCCGTGTGTTTATCAAATTACGGTTTTCCCATAACAGAAATTTAAAGCGGTAATACTAACCATCGTGAGTTTTGCAGCGGTTTATCATTAATATCCTTTATCGTGAAAATTCTAAAACCAGCCCTTAAGAAAGTCCAACGCAATCTAATTTTTTAACAACTGAATTCAACCAAATATACAGAATAATTCCGATTTTAGCGCATGCAAATATAGTGAGTGTGTTCTTGGAGTTTGGACAGCTGTACTTCAGCTCAGAAAAGAAGAGGACAAGAGATGGAGGGATGAAAGCGGGTAAAGAAATAAGAGATGGCTGCAAGCAGACACTGCAGGGAGAAGACCAGAGAAGGAGAGGGAGGAGGGTGCAGACAGACAAGGAGGATATGGAGGGGCTCTACTCCACGAGACAGATCAAGTTACCAGTCTGGGGGTAGAGACACGTAGAGAGACACACACACACACACACACACACACACACACACACACACACACACACACACACACACACACACACACAGGTCAGAGTGCACACCCTGCCCTCCTGTCACTTGCTGAGATTCTCAGAAACATTCCATGCTAATTGTCGTCTGGTTACAAAACCTTTCAAACGAACATTCACACAACAGTTTGAAAAATGTGCGCTTCTCACCAAGCAAAGGCAATTTGTGGTGTGGCTGTGCCGCTGAATTGATTTGAGCGTCACAAATTGTGTTGTCTTCAAAGTTATGCAAGCGAGCGGGGGGGTCAGGGTTCACTGTGCAACTGGGTTAAAGAGACAGTCGCTGGCAGGATGGGGCAGGCGTACAGGTGGAGGATCCCATTCAGGTTTATGCGTTAGTGTAAGCTGGTCATCTGCATTGATTGAACTCATTTGTCATGTTGTATTGTGAGCGTGTAGCAGCAAAGATATGTGTAGCTGAGAGGGGAAGAGTGTTAAACCAACAAAACCAGTACAACCAGTGAGACAAGGTGAGGAAAACACCAACAGTGACACTGCCAACGCTACGATTTTTCATGTTGTTTGTGTCAAAAATGAAAAAAGATAACAATAGTGGTGTAAATCATAACATGCAATTCTTTGGCAATGACACATTGTTAAAGACACCACTGGCCTTCATGACACACACACACACACACACACACACACACACACACACACACACACACACACACACACACACACACACACACACACACACACACACACACACACACACACACACACACACACTTAGTCAGTCAACATGCAGTGTATACAACATCACGACTTCTGCCAATCGCAAGTAATCCTGACCAGACAGAGACAACTGGAAGACACAATCCTGTTCAGATCAAATGTCACAGAAAGACGCCATGTGCACACTCAGCACAACACAACCTCACTTCTCTCTGCGCTTTCCTTCAGGGGATCGAATCGACCCAATGGCACTGGAAGTTGGTGAGCATGGCCGTGACCTTGCCACCGCGCCTTCTAGTCCATGCGCCTTCTTCCGGGCTAATTACATTAGCTGCCATTAGCAATTGGGCCAAAAGCTAATCTGTCACTGCGTAATTGAATTAAGCACACAAAGCTAATCCCGGCAAAATGCAGCGACTGTACAAGCGTATGTACAGTATGTACTGTTTGGATCGTAAAGGAACTGGCAGGAAGTCAGGAAAAAGGTACCAGAGTCGACCGTGTGTAAATCCACACAGTGCTGAACATTACACCACTGCATAAAAGGCCAGCTGGTTCCATACTTCATACAGTCTACTCCGATAGGAACAATGTGTACCCTCACCATGGTCACTTCATTAGAGACCCCAGCAAGTACACAAAGACTCCAATAATAGGTTGTATTCAGTCACATGACTTTTTCGGACCCGCTTACTCCCGGTGAACGAACTGATGGTCAAACAAACCAACATGGCTACTGTGCAGCATACAGTATGCGATCTGTGTACGCAAGGGGCCAAGATCTTACCGCTCAAAGCAGATACGAGCAAAAAAATCAAACTATGCAAAAGACCCACACTTTGTATAAATAATATTTGTCGAATGATCTCAAGGATAATACATGGGTTGCGATCCCAGACATGTCGAACTATCTAATGCTACAGACACCATTCTACACGACAAAACAGATGAAAACTTGGAAAAGTATGGAGGTCTACAACTAGTTTGTGTATTGCTGGGTCAAGGACATTGGTATCAAGACTCTCCCAGATAAATCATGCATCGTTTTTGCTCAGTAAGGTTACATTTCATGATCTGACTTTGCGTCTTACGAGGACCCGTCCCTGTCAACAAACCACGAGTAGCACTCGATAGCCTTTACTTCATTTTTTCCATTATGTTAACCACTCAAAGATAATCGGAGACACCACTGAAGACCTGGTTGGTTACAAAAGGAGACAGAGAAGGAGTGTAAAAATGAATCCGTACAAACCAATAACCGATTTTAACTTTAGTGATCTGTTACATAATATGGCTGCTCTAATCTTGCGAGACTTCTGTGATGACATAATACGAGAGTACCGCTTGTCGTTTGCGACTGACAACGACAGAGCAACATGGCAGACAGTAATTCTGATCGATTTACCAAAAGAACCAACCACAGACCGATCAATTAAATCTTGTGCCTAAATCTAGACAACCACGGAACGCACCACATGATGTACACCAATCAGATGCAAATTAGGGCATATCTTTGCGCCTTTATATTCCACACAAACTTTAGTGCAGTGTTGTCAACTTTCTCCCTAAATCTAGAATCTTTCTAACTACCGTATTTTTCGGATTTTAAGTCGCAGTTTTTTTCATAGTTTGGCCGGGGGTGTAACATACACTCCGGAGCGACTTATGTGTAACACATTACCGTAAAATATCAAATAATATTATTTATCTCATTCAGGTAAGAGACGAAGCAAATGTCCGCAATCGTCACACACACGTCAGCAATCTACACACACGTCAACCAATAAGAATTCGGCGGGGGCGGGTCATGGCGGAAGTGCATTGTGGGTCATGGGATGCTAACTGCTGCTACATCCATAGCTATTAAAATTGATTATTTCAACATTGGCGGCAACTTATAAAAACTGAGAAGGACTGAACTAAAATGGCACCGAAAACGAAATCATATACTGCAGATTACATGCCGGACGTAGTGAAATATGCAGCAGAGAACGGCGATCGAGCAGCAGAAAGAAAGGAAACAGCGCATACCAGAGGCAACACCGGGGAGGAAGATTTCATCGGATTTAGTGATCGGGAGTGACAGATTGTTTGGTAAACGTATAGCATGTTCTATATGTTACAGTTATTTGAATGACTCTTGCCATGATGTGTTGCGTTAACATACCAGGCACGTTCTCAGTTGGTTATTTGTGCATCATATGGCGTACACATATTCAGCCTGTTGTTCTTTATTCTTTATTTATTTTAAATTGCCTTTCAAATGTCTATTCTTGGTGTTGGATTTTATCAATTAAATTTCCCCCAAAAATGCGACATTTTCCAGTGCGACATATATGGTTTTTTCCTTCTTTATTGTGCATTTTCGGCCGGTGCAACGTATACCCCGGAAAGACTTATAGTCCAAAAAATACGGTACTCTTAGTGACTTTTTTTCTCAAAAGCGACGGGCAACATCTAGCAACATTTTTTTGGATGTTTGGAGACATGAAAGCATGCAACACTAATATCCTCAGCGTACAAGCGGTGCTGCTGTGAGCCTTTCCTCTCAGGCGGTCCCGTCTACTGAATGTCTGCTTGTACATGAAAACAAATTTCGATGTACTTTTAAGTGCAATCACAATGAAATACATTCCAGTAAAGTCAGAGCAGAAAGGAGACCCACACCCACTCTGTGCAAAGCCGCCACTGTTTCTGCCTTGGTTGAGATGTAAATTTATATCGCTGTCACACTTCAAATAAAAACAAACCCATCGTTCATGTCGATGAGCCAGTCAATAGATTTGGTTTCTTCGTTAATGTCAACTTTTCAGTCTTCTGATACTATAACAATATAGTACAAATACAACTAATCAACAGAAGAAAATTGATTTACAGTTCTAATCATAATTTGCACATCTTTTCTTTTCTTTAAATTTATGGATTGCAATCCCTTGAAGTTGATAGTTATATTTGCAAAAAAATGTATACAGTAACCACCTGTTTTGTATGTGTCCTTTTAAAAATAAAAACATGACATCGTTCTGACATGATACGTTTAATTTTCTTTTCACTATGCAAAGCTTCCATCTGCATCGAAATCGCATCGAATCATAATGTTTTAAAAAGTACCGTTAGTGAATCGTATCGTAACTCATGTATCGAGATGCATATCGGATCGCCATTTAAGGTAGAGCTGCACACCCCTACAGAGAAGTGATCAGAGCTCACTGTAACTGCATGGGTAAGTTTTGGCCATGCTTCGTTGTTGTTGCATGTGTTTTTACGAGTACACGTGGTTTTCCTTGTATTTATCAAAATATAATTTTTGATCTCAACGTTGTGTATGCGCTGAACGCTTCATTTATGACTGTTGCCTTTGGTAAAAGCTTAACTCTTTTATGTTTTGCTCACAGTTTCTTTCTTTTATTCAGACTCATCAGGTTGGTGGTTTCCAAAACCCTCGTAACAAAAACTCCAAAACAAGATCAAATACAAAAACATCAAGATAATACCTAAATGGGAAATTCTAAACGTTAAAAGTATATCAAACAAACCTTTAATGAAGGATCACTGCAATGTCGTGCGTTTCTCGTCATCACTTTGTAAAATCCTGCCCACTTTCGGCATTATCGATTACCTCTCGAGCAACTCTGAAGAAACGTTCATTCTTTTCGCAGTATGAACAGTCCCAACAGCGTAAAACAACGCAAGCGCGGGGCATTTTTCTTCGAGAAAGGCAAAATTCCGCCCAGAACACTTTGACAACAGACGCTTGCTTGACTACCACTTCGAGCCGGGTGTGACGTCAGGTGAAGAGAACCTATATTAATAAGAGGGTGAAAAATTGAGCGCATTCTTGTGGTTGTGGCTTTTTTGGTGTCATTAGGTAGTCCGGGTGTGCCTAATAATAACCCCACTTCCTGAGCAAATGTACATGTATTTACATAAAGAGTAACATAACAGTGTAGGCAAGCCGTAGTAGACGGCGCAAGCCGTAGTAGACGGCGCCAGCCAGCCTCCCTCGCCTCCTTCATGGCTGTCTGCTCCTCACCCCCCCAACCATCACCCTCCTGCTTTTAAACACAAGGAATCAGATGGCCCCTCCCCCCCTCTCTCTTTTTCTTCTCCATGCAGGCAGCACACTCAATCACCCCCCTCCCCTTTCTCTCTCTCCATACCAATGAATGCACAATCTCCCCCCTTTAGCTGTGAGGCGACGGCCCCCGTAGGCGAGGAGGGTTACAAGCAGCAACACACACGCACAGGAAAAAAAACACACCCAGACATGTCACTTTGTGTGTGTGTGTGTGTGTGCGTGTGTGTGTGTACATCTGCAGAGGGAGAGGCAGGGGCGGAGCAGGAAGCGGCTTCATAGGCTACTGTCATCACGTGCAAAAAATGTTGTCTGCAACAAATTTCTAATTTTGGGCAGACATGTCATTTTATCAACTAAACTCCACTCAATCCTATCTCCTGCCTAATCAATTCCAACGTATCGTAATTGAATTCAGTCATGCCAGTTCATGTAATAACAACATAATACATGCGGCATGCAGATGAGATAGGCTCCAGCGACCCCAAAAGGGACAAGCGGTAGAAATGGATGGATGCAGTGCAAGTGTAAACAGATTAGCTTAGCATTAGCATCCAAATGGGGTGACCCTGGCTGAACCACACCTGGCACGCCACGACTGGATGACTGTGGCTGGACAGGAAGGAAGTGGTGTAAGAGGGGATCGAAAATGATAGAAGAAAAGATGCTACATTTTCCCTCAGGAGATGGAGTAAGGAGGTGCGGGGGGTGGGGGGGGGGGGGGTAAATGGAATAGTGAAGATGTGTGCGCATGCGCAAGCCGGGTGCTCACGTGTGTGTGCGTGTGTACAGTATCAATTTACAGTAGTATGGGTGAGATGTATTTCTCGAGAGCGCCTTTATTTCTAGGACTTAAAGCCACACATGAATACACGCACACTGATCATTACGTGCAGGCAGACACCACAAACAAGTGTTGTGTTTCTCACACGCTCACATAAAAGGGGGGCACACACACACACACACACACACGCACACACACGCACACACACGCAAACACACACACACACACACACACACACACACACACACACACACACACACACACACACAAGGGCTACTTTTAGCTGGATGCTGACAAAACAGTGCTAACCGCAGACCGGACTAGTGTGATCAGGACCACAACAAACCGGAGTTAGTGAAACACACACACACACACACACACACACACACACACACACACACACATGCATACGCACACACACGCGCGTACGTACGCGCACGCACGCACACACACACACACACACACACACGCACGCACGCACGCACACACACACACACACACACACACACACACACACACACACACACACACACACACACACACACACACACACACACACACACACACACACAGACAGTTTGCGAAGGCTCGTTAGGTTGCAAGGTGAAGCAAGTTAAACGTGTCAGGAGCACCATGAACGTACATGACCTGAAAGGAAGCAAGTGAGGTGCAGGAGAAGAATCCTTTGTGCAAACCTGGCTGAGCGAGCATGGATGAAAGAAGGAGGGGAAAAAAAGATAGAAAGCTGTCAAAATGAGCTGGTGAAAAGTCAAACCGGGTCACCTAATCCTGGTGTGTGGCGTCCAACACTCCTTTTAGCAGCAAACTTGACTCCTTTGTTGGCCTTTTAAACCAGCTCTCAAATTCCTGCTGTTCACCAGACAGTCATGACAATTCCAACACAACAAGGCTGCTTTCTGGAGTCTTTCACATGCGAAACTTTAGGACACCCTGTGACATAAACGTTCTGTCCTTTCCACAAAGACACACACTTACACACACACACACGCACACAAACCCAGCTGGAGCACACAAGCTCCCTTTGTGCTGCATTCCTTCCTGCCTGCTAGCTGTTAGCTTAGCTTCCACTCCATCTGCCACACAACAACTTTCCCCTTCGCTTTTGTCTGAGGGGCCGGCCGGCGAGGAAGGCTTGTCTTACCGTGCTCGGACAGGACACCGGGAAACGAGAGGGGGGAAGGACTCCGGAGTGGGATCCCAAAAAAAGAATCCAAAACGTGTCTGTCCAATCCAGCGGCAGTCAGATCAGCAGATTCCCAGCAGCTCAGCGGCGTTCCTGCTGCCTGCCTGCACTCCCAGCTTTGTGTGCTGTGTTTTCCCTTTAAATTGCTCCGGCTGCCTGCCCCCACCACCTCGCCTCACACACACACTCTGCTAGAGCCAATGCACTAAACAACCTCCACTCCCAGATACCACTCTAAATGTAAGGAGCAGTTGTGAAAAAATATTTTGGGCTGTTTGCAGGGAAAAAGCCAAACAAACAAACCTTTGTCTTGTTGTAAAATACAATTTAAAAAAAGGATAACAAGAGTGTGTACACTTGTTTGGGGTCTTTTTTCCCCCTCTTGTGTATTTTCTCCTGCTCACACTCTCTCTATATTCTGTCTCGCTTTATCCCCACTCAGTAGTCAAACAAAGAAAGGAAATGAACACAGAGCTCACACACGAGCCCAAACATACACACACACCTACACATGCACACACACACACACACACACACACACACACACACACACACACACACACACATGCAGAGGCTTGGAGCCCAACCCCCCAGCCTCTGATTTTTTCCCCCTCCCTGCCTTTCTCTAAACAGCACACACACGCAAACACACACTAGAACCCCCCCACCCTCTCTCCACCTTCACATCCCCCTCTCAGCCTGATCTGGCCTCGTTCTTATTCGTCTCCTCCCTCCCACCGCCACTACACACTCCCCCCTACCCCCCTTGTGTGTCAAACAGATGGGATTGTAGAGCAAACTGAGACTTGGTGTTCACACTCCACCTCCACGCCTCGTGCACACGCCTGGTGTGTCGCTTTGACCCGGTGTGCACACGCACGTCAGCACAGCAAGTCTAAATGAATGTCCTACATGACATGACATCACTTTAAAGACCTGGTCTACATATTCTATTTTTAGTACAGTGTGCCCACACTGGAACAGGAAGTGCCTTTGACCATGTGACAAAGACTCCTTCTTTATCATGTATTGAACGGTACAAAATGTGCTAGTGATAAACCACAGCGGAGTAAGCTGGCGATATAACGTTCCCTGTAAAGCACTTACACATGCAGAGTGGCGGCCACGTGCGGATGGATGGAAGCTGGAATTCCAGAGCATGGAGAAAGAGCCAAGAGAGAAGGAGAAGAAGGGTGATGGGATGGAAAATATAGCTTGGAGCGACTGCAGCATGCACTCTCACGCAGTGTCAGGAGGAAATATAGGTGCTCCGACTGCACCCAGTGACTCCTGTACGACTCCCCTCTCCCTACGCACACGCACACCAGCACCGCTCCCTCCTGCTCCTTATGAGGCAGCCAGGGTACCTGAACACTTCCAGACAGCGCTAACCGATCAAAAACATGCACCAGCTGTGGTGGCTGATGCTGCACACTCACTGTGCACATGCAGATATTTACTGTACACAAGCTAGTGTGGGAATGCGAGTGGGAATGTTGTCTGTCTATCTGTGTTGGCCCTGCAATGAGGTAGTGACTTGTCCAGGGTGTACTCCGCCTTCCGCCCAAATGCAGCTGAGATAGGCTCCAGCACCCCCCGCGACACCAAAAGGGACAAGCGGTAGAAAATGGATGGAAGCGGTAGAAATGGATGGATGGATGTTAAACACACACACACACACACACAGACACACACACACACACACACACACACACACACACACATGCACACTTATGACTAGGGGTGCAACGATTTGTTATAACGATCCATTTCGATTCAGAATTTGTGGTTGCCGAAATGATTCTAGGATGACATGATTTTTTTTAAACGATACAATCCGAAACAACTTTTTTGCAACAACAACAAAAAATCCACCAGTGTTTCCTATATTGTTATTGTTATTTCTTGTAAGGGAATTATGTACAAATGAATTGTGGACACAAACAAGCAAGTAAACAACAATAAGGGTTTGAAAGTGTGACATGGAAACGCAATGCATTGTGGTTCTTGCTGGTCTTTGACTACCTTATTTACATGGCTGAAGGCAAGACTGTCCTGAAGTTGCGTTCTTTTCTTCAACTTCAAAACATAGCGCAAATATTCAACATAACTAACTGCCACAATGGTTGTCCTGATCACTTAAAAGAAAAAATAATACTTTTGTGAGATTTGTCTTTTTCCAGCGTTGAAGCAAGTGAGTGAGTTAGTGAGTTAATAAAGAGTTGATGAATAGCAGTTGTGAGATGATAAAACATCACTTTTAAAGGCAATACCTGGTACATGTTGGTGTGTTAACGGCATTTTCACACTGGTAAGTTTGAATCAAAGCCTTTTTTTTCCTGTTGCACACATAGCATTTAGTAGGCTATTAGCTTTAGCTGCTAAGCTAAGCTAGCTGTGGGTTACGAACAACGTACAGTATTTGGGTAAAAAGCAATACCCCTATTCATAGATCAATAACTGAGAGGACATTTAATATTTCCCACATTAATGCACATTGTATTTCAGACTTACGGTAAACTACATTTAGTTTGAAACACATTTCTCCAGTAGTTCTGTTGACTTTCTGAAAGGACAACAGCTCTTTCTGATGTAAAATTCAGAGGTCTTGCAAAGACTTAGGCTATGTCTACACTAAATCGTTCAAACCCTTAAATAATTATTTAGCTTAAACCCCGTTTCAGCCACACTAAATCAGCGTTTAAGGTCCCCCTCCTCGGACAAATTTTTACATGGGCAAGTCAGCTGTGTAATTCTCGAATCTCCGGCACTTAGCTCTGTATGGACTCATTGATCGTTTACAAAGTGAGTTCGGAGGGGAAGTGACACCAGAAAGACCTTGCCCACACAGGAAGTGACGTCAGAAAGAACACGCCACAGCCAGCTTCATAATAAAGCGGTTTCGTAGCTCGGAGCTAACCACTGGAAATATGGAGGCTAGTCATCCAGACATGACCGTGTTTCTCCTTCTTCTACATGTACAGACGCTTGTGGAAATCACACATGAATACCTTAAGAGAAAGCGATTGCAGCTATTTGGGATACAACACTTCTCAGATGACAAGATAACTTTCCAATGTCCGGCCGGGTCAGCTGTGATGCTACTTAGCGAAAAACGTTGTCCATTTGTCAAAGGAGAGACAACAAGAATGCGAGCTCCCGTGGATGTGATAACAAAGATAGCGTGTGCTTTGTATTACCTGGCCGTCGAGGAAAACGGCGAATGCATTTGGACTGGCAAAGCAGACTGTATCAGTTATTGTCCGCCATGTATGTCGCAGACTCAACGTCTCGGTCCAGAGTATATAAAGTCAACAAAAACGAATGGACAATGGAATGGAAGGTGAAGGCAAAAGAGTGAGGATTGTCCTGACCAGATATCTAGATCCCTAGTTTGAGAGATGTAAAATGTTCTTTATCACATTCTTTACGTGTCTAATAAAGATTTGATTAATTTATGATGGCTCAGGTGTGATTCACTACACTAGGGCCCCACAGCACACTGGATTCCAGTTAACTGAAATACCACAACACTGGATATTGTTCACAGAAGTTACATTTAAGAACTTGCACACAAAGTAACACTGGAGATGACTATGACGTATGCATTTTCCGCGCATGCGTACTAGGTCGCGTTGCGCTGGCGGACGGAGGGGGGCGGGGGGTCTTAAACGGTGGCAGTGTTGTGTGTGGACACGGATAAGGTGAGGTGTGATTTACCCTGGATAACCTTATCCGGCTTAGTGTAAACGGGGCCTTAAAGTTGGTTTGTTTGAGAGCCTTCACTGACTTAGCATTCCGAAACAACAGAACAACATGAGGCCACAACACAACAAATTGCAAAGGACACCAAAAAATACAAATGCCACAACCCAACGACATAGAGCCATAACAATACAACACAATACAAAGATGGAACAGAAGTGACAGCAGACAAGTTTCGGCGACTCACCGACTCCCTGAGACAGAAAGTTGAAATGTAATGAACGAAGTTGGAAAAGTAAGTCTAGTGGGACCACTTTTTCAGTCATAAATACCTGTTTTACTGTTTTAATAATACTAATATACTGTGTTCAGGCAGTCGTTCCGTCCCCATAACTTGCTCCCATGTCACTTCCGTCGTTTCCGTTGCGTCCTTTGTGGCTTAAAGTTGTGTTGCGGCTTTATATTATTGTGTTGTGGCGTTTGTATTTGTTCTGGCTGTTGCAATCGTGCCGTAGCTGAAAGTTGTTGTGTCACAAGTTATGATATCGTCTTGTCGCCTTTGCATTTTTTGTGAGCTTTCTCAGCCACCGTAACTATTCGCCATTCTCGATGAACAACCTTTAACGTCCTCATCAATAAAAGTGTTAAACTTCATATAAAGTCTGTCATTCTTAAATCTAATGTTTTCCTTTTTATAGTATCGATAAAATTGATCTATCTTCCGAAATGAAAACTTGCCAAGCACAAATCAATGTAGTTGAATCTAAGACCTATAAATGGATATATCGCTACACCTCTACTTATGATGCAGTCTGGACAACGCTGATGTTCTTTGAAGGACCCGTTTTCACTTATTTTAAATAAGATTTAGAGATACCACAATAGTGTTTTGCATATGTGTTGTCTAAAATGTAGTCATGATGCTGAAATGTAGGCAGTTTAAAAGTGCTAGTAAGCCCTACACACTGTTTTTTGTGTCTGTTGCTTTAATGCTAATGAGCTGTGTCTGTCCGCCAGTATGAGTCTCCAAGAAGCGCCATTGTGTACTTTGGCCACTTTTTTCCCAAATACACTGTAACTCTGCACTTTTCCAACATAATAGACACCATATATCACATACCATACGTAACATTTAGGAGTAAGCAAACGTCAATGTTAGCAGCATTAGCATACAGTAGCTATCAGAGCTACAATGCTAACATTACAGTCACAGTCTTACAGCAGCATCATGCCAACTTAGCCTTTGGCGCAAAATGAACACAGGCAACACTTTTTTGGAATCTACTGTTAAATAAGAGCCGCTTATTGCAGAAATAAATGAGTCAGACCTTCTACTATTCCGTTCAATTAGGGTCACGCTTCACCCTCTTAGAAGGCCATGTCATGTGACCATTTTCTATATAACCCCATATCACAACAGAATCATTCAAGGATATGTTCCCTATCGAACAGGTATATTGTTTTTACAATACACAAAAATAAGTAGTCGCATCCATTTTATTAAATGTATCTTAATTACACAACAGCATGTCGATTCTGTCTCTACACCTCCTTTTATCGACCATTTTCACTTCCTGTCAGCGTTATGCTCAGCTGTCCCAATAGTTTTGTCAATATGAAAAGCTAATGAATGAGCAGAGAGCAAGCGAGGATTAGTACGCAGGAACAGGCGTTCCTTGGGCTATACCCTCAACAACTCACTTTATTCGCCTTCGCTCCCTTAAAGTACGTGAAGAAGAGGTTTGGGGGAAAGGGGGTTCGAGGAGGAGGTGATTAATTGCCAATTAATGTTTAACGAGCTACAGCTGTGCTCAATTAACACTGGTTTAGAGAACAGTCTCTACAGACTCCACAATCCCAGCTTCACCAGAAGTGAGGAGCTGGTGCTAAGAGATTCAAATATTGTAAATAACTAAGAATACACGTAAGGAATACATGTACAGTTATACCTCAACTTTTACTTTTACTTTTGAGTATTTTGAGATACGAGCGGTCGTTAAGTTGCGAGCATAATTTGATCAACTATATATATATATATATATATATATATATATATATATATATATATATATATATATATATATATATATATATATATATATATATATATATATATATATATATATATATATATATATATTTGTTTATCTTTTCCCCTTTTATTTACAAAGCATATATGTTTATATGTGACAAGGACAAGACGATTATAAAAACATAAAAAGTATTGCTAATACCAGCCCTTATTTTCTAGTGTGTATTCTAGGGTCATGTCTAAACATGAAATTAAAAAAGTACCAATGATTGTCACACACACACGAGGTGTGGTGAAATTATTCTCTGCATTTGACCCATCACCCTTGATCACCCCCTGGGAGGTGAGGGGAGCAGTGAGCAGCAGCTGTGGCCACGCCCGGGAATAATTTTTGGTGATTTAACACTAGAAGTCCCAGCATTTTTCTGTCTACCTAGAAGACCCAGAGAGGGGTCATTTGGCCCGACGCTTTTCCCGAATACACTAATCACTCATTTTGTTATGGTAATGAGGCTGTTAGGGGCAGTTTGTCTAGGTAGACAGAAAAATTATACATGTGGGAAATGCCGAAAGGAGCAATGGCAGTGCCAGGATTGTGAGTGACTGCTCAAATGTATGTCAGTCACGTTTACATGGACATGGTTTTTCATTCTTTGTAAATATGCTTTTTTCTTTGTAAATTTTTTTTTTTAAACTATTTTTGGCACACAAAAATAACAATTGCTTCTGCAACAACCCTCCACACCAAAACTGGGAAAACAGTTGCTTTTTCATTCTTTGTAAATATGTTTTGTTTTGTATTTTTTTTAACAATAAATGTCAGAGTGTTGATCCCTTCATTCTGTTGATCCTTGCAAAAACACACACAACCTACCTCAGAACTAAAGCTTGAGCTGTAAGGTCCCCTCCCCCACACAGGCTCAAGTGGCCCCCTGCCGTGTGCCACTAACAGCCACATTTTCATAACAAAAGGAGTGTCCACAGGGGGGACTAGGGGTCAAATGACCCTCTTGTGTGTTTTCTAGGTAAAAATGTCAATTGACCCTTCTCTGGGACTTCGCGTGTTAACCCCCAATTTCAACCCTTGATGCTGAGTGCCAAGCAGGGAGGTAATGGGTCCCATTTTTATAGTCTTTGGTATGACTCGGCCGGGGTTTGAAGTCAAAACCTACCGATCTCAGGGCGGACACTCTAACCACTAGGCCACTGATGGTATCTTTAAATTTCTCAATGTCTGCGAGACTGCTTATCATAGACGGTGCTTGAGTCTTGAACAACAACTCTGTTAGGCTTATTTGGTGTGTTTTTCTTTTAAATTTTTCATGACTTGGAGGTAACGTAAACTTTGTCATTTTTCAAAATTTAACACCCTTTCTGTACTATTCTTCATGTTGTGTCTCCAAGGGATTGAAAATAAACATGTTCAAGTCGCTAGGAACGACTCATTGGCGGCAAGTTTTGCAGATTAGCCTAGCGTTGTTGGGTCGATGTCTGACTTTTTTTTTATCCAAACAAAAGAATCCCCTTTGTTTATACAGCACTATTAACAACAAAACTGTCTCCAGAGTGCTGCACATAAAAAAGAAACAATAAAAGTAATATAATTACAAGCATTTAAAATGAAACAAGTAAACAATAAACAAACAAATAATAATAATAATAGAATACAATAATAAAAGACATCAATAAAATAGAATAATACAATAAAAGACACAGTGGACCACAAGACTCACGCCGAGTTAAAAGAATAAAAGTTTGTAAATAACACCGATGGCACCAATTTTTTTTCAGGTTTTGTTGGTTTAGCTTCCTTTGTAGTTTCCGTCTGTGTGTGCAATGTTGTTGAAATGCATACTCCCGCCGGCCCTCACCAAAAAGTTCTTCCAGGGATGTATGTAAAAAATGCTAACTCAAAGTAGCATCATTGCTGCAGTTACATTAGCCGCAGCCCGGAAGTAAAACTACGATATAAACAATACAGAATTATATTCTATGATATAACATACACTCAATCATAACAATGCACAGCACTAGCTAAAGGTCAGCATAACTTTATTTTCCAACCAAGGAAATGGAGAAAGTGAGTGTGAAGGAGAGTGTTGAGAAGAAGAAACGGATGATATTAATTGAATTAAAGAAATTATCAAAAACATGGCCGATTTGGCAAGGGAATTTTGAGCGTAACAATACAAGTCGGCACACTCTGCACCATGCTGATGCAGGAGTCAGCTTTTGTGCCAGCAAGGATGTTAAAAGAATATCCAGACAGCCATGAAAATATGTAAAAGTTGCTGATGGTGTGTTTGACTGCGAAGCAGCTCAGAGGGCATACCATCGAAGTTCGCTCTCCTAAGTACAAAAAATGGTGGTCCAAGAGGAGCTTTGAAACGTCAAAATCATGGGTCTCCCAGGACCATATGAATTTCAATTAACATAATAAGAAATGCTTTAATTGAGGTATATTATGTAAAATCTTTGACAATCAGCATGATTTTGTAACAATCCGGTTCTTTCTGAAGTTTAGTGTCTCCAACAATTTTTACATCATTAAAACAAACATTTTAAAACCTTGTCACCGACAGGGATTTGAGCCCAGGACCTACTGCTTTGCAAAACAAAGGCTAATGACGAGCGCCACTGTTTCTAAAAGCGGGAAATATATTTCCATATTCTCATCGGTGACATACAGCGAATGACATGGCCAAGAATATGTTTGGGGTAAAATTTTATATGAAGCGCCTTGTCATTCAATAATTTACATTCGACATGTGCTCCATCACGCAAAACGGGGCCCCCCACGGATCACGAGGCCATACGCACAGCCCGTGTTCTGCGTTAGGGCAGGGGCCGCCTGGATATCTGTGAACAGAATATAAGCTGACTGACATGACAAGAGACAAAATGGCGGCGCATGGGTTTGCTGCGGCTATGCTAACGCTCTTGGGAGTGTAGTGCGATTTGGCAAAAAACACCCGTCATTTCTGTCAATTTCATGGCTGGCTCAAAGCGTGAACACTCTGTGATCACATACGACCGACAGACAATTCTGGATGTGGATGGATCGGGTCGTTATAGACTGAAAGATGCATGTACGGTGGACCTCCTCGCTAGCATGGGAATACTTCGTGGGCTACATCGAGCGGCCTTTGTAGCAGCGGAGTCAAGTGCTAGCGGTGACCGCCAATGGAGACGACATAAGCGGTGCGAGCGGAAGCAGAAGCGGGGTTGCCGAGCGGGGCTAACAACAAAGAGAAAAGCTAACCAAAGAAGCGTGGAGTCTCCGGGTAAGAAGCCATTTAAACTAGAACTAGCCGGCGTCAGGCTGGATAATCCCTGCACACATAGCAATTCTCTTAGAATAAAACACAACTCACATAATGTTTTTTCTTTTGTGACCGTGTCAGAGGCAGACATACATTGTACTGAGGTAGCTAACTATGATGCGTTCAGTTTATCGCAACATCAAGCAAACAATCTGAATATCCCCGTCGTATCAATTCCTAGATATGGTCGAGACTATTTAAAGTGCAATACGCATAATAAACACAACATTATTAATATTGCTACTTCGGATAATTTCAACAAACAATCCTCAAAACAGCCCAATACCCACTACCTATAATATGGGCTATAATATGGGCTTTTTAAACATAAGATCATTATCTTCCAAAACGTTATTAGTTAATGAAGTCATTAGAGATAACAAACTTGACGTCGTTGGTCTCGCCGAGACCTGGCTCAAACCAGACGATTTTTTTGCGCTAAATGAGGCATCTCCTCCTGGCTATACCAATACACATGTTGCCCGACCTCTTAAAAGGGGAGGGGGTGTCGCACTAATATACAATGAAAACTATAATCTTACACCTAACCTAAATAATAAATATAACTCGTTTGAGGTGCTCACTTTGAGGTTTGTCACACCGCTACCTCTCCACCTGGCTGTTATCTACCGCCCCCCTGGGCCCTTTTCGGACTTCATCAGTGAATTCTCAGAGTTTGTTGCTGATCTAGTGACGCACGCCGACAATATAATCATAATGGGGGACTTTAATATCCATATGAATACCCCATCGGACCCTCCATGTGTGGCGCTCCAGACTATAATTGATAGCTGTGGTCTTACACAAATAATAAATGAACCCACGCATCGCAACGGTAATACGATAGATCTAGTGCTTGTCAGGGGTGTCACCATCTCTAAAGTTACGATACTCCCGTACACTAAAGTAATGTCCGATCATTACCTTATGAAATTCGAAGTTCTGACTCATTGTCAACAAACTAATAATAATAATAATAACTACTATAGCAGCCGCAACATTAATGCTGCCACAACGACGACTCTTACTGACCTACTGCCTTCGGTAATGGCACCATTCCCAAATTATGTGGGCTCTATTGATAACCTCACTAACAACTTTAATGATGCCCTGCGCGACACCATTGATATCGTAGCACCGCTAAAGCTAAAAAGGGCCCCTAAAAGGCGTACCCCATGGTTTACAGAAGAAACTAAAGCCCAGAAATGATCATGTAGAAAGCTGGAACGCAAATGGCGTGCGACTAAACTTGAGGTTTTCCATCAAGCATGGTGTGATAGTTTAATAACTTATAAACGCATGCTTACCTCAGCTAAAGCTAAATATTACTCAAATCTCATCCACCTCAACAAAAATTATCCTAAATTTCTGTGTAGTACAGTAGCATCGCTAACCCAACAAGGGACTCCTCCCAGTAGCTCCACCCACTCAGCAGATGACTTTATGAATTTCTTTAATAAGAAAATTGAAGTCATTAGAAAAGAGATTAAAGACAATGCATCTCAGCTACAACTGGGTTCTATTAACACAGATACGACTGTAGATACGACTGTATATACGACGGATACCGCCCTCCAAAATAGTTTCTCTCTCTTTGATGAAATAACATTGGAGGAATTGTCAAAATGTGTAAATGGGACAAAACTAACAACATGTTTACTTGACCCAATTCGTGGGAAACTTATCAAGGAGCTTTTTGTATTACTAGGTCCATCAGTGTTAAATATTATAAACTTGTCACTTTCCTCTGGCACTGTTCCCCTAGCATTCAAAAAAGCGGTTATTCATCCTCTACTCAAAAGACCTAACCTCGATCCTGATCTCCTGGTAAACTACCGGCCGGTGTCCCACCTTCCGTTTATCTCGAAAATCCTCGAAAAAATTGTAGCACAGCAGCTAAATGAACACTTAGCGTCTAACAATCTCTGTGAACCTTTTCAGTCCGGTTTCAGGGCAAATCACTCTACGGAGACAGCCCTCGCAAAAATGACTAATGATCTATTGCTAACGATGGATTCTGATGCTTCATCTATGTTGCTGCTTCTTGATCTTAGCGCCGCTTTCGATACTGTTGATCATAATATTTTATTAGAGCGTATCAAAACGCGTATTGGGATGACAGACTTAGCCTTGTCTTGGTTTAACTCTTATCTTACTGACAGGATGCAGTGTGTCTCCCATAACAATGTGACCTCGGACTATGTTAAGGTAACGTGCGGAGTTCCCCAGGGTTCGGTTCTTGGCCCTGCACTCTTTAGTATTTACATGCTGCCGCTAGGTGACATCATACGCAAATACGGTGTTAGCTTTCACTGTTATGCTGATGACACCCAACTCTACATGCCCCTAAAGCTGACCAACACGCCGGATTGTAGTCAGCTGGAGGCGTGTCTTAATGAAATTAAACAATGGATGTCCGCTAACTTTTTGCAACTCAACGCTAAGAAAACGGAAATGCTGATTATCGGTCCTGCTCAACACCGACATCTATTTAATAATACCACCTTAACATTTGACAACCAAACAATTAAACAAGGCGACTCGGTAAAGAATCTGGGTATTATCTTCGACCCAACTCTCTCGTTTGAGTCGCACATTAAGAGTGTTACTAAAACGGCCTTCTTTCATCTCCGTAATATCGCAAAAATTTGTCCCATTTTGTCCACAAGCGATGCTGAGATCATTATCCATGCGTTCGTTACATCTCGTCTCGATTACTGTAACGTTTTATTTTCGGGCCTCCCTATGTCTAGCATTAAAAGATTACAGATGGTACAAAATGCGGCTGCTAGACTTTTGACAAAAACAAGAAAGTTTGATCATATTACGCCTATACTGGCTCACTTGCACTGGCTTCCTGTGCACCTAAGATGCGACTTTAAGGTTTTACTACTTACGTATAAAATACTACACGGTCAAGCTCCTGCCTATCTTGCCGATTGTATTGAACCATATGTCCCGGCAAGAAATCTGCGTTCAAAGAACTCCGGCTTATTAGTGATTCCCAGAGCCCAAAAAAAGTCTGTGGGCTATAGAGCGTTTTCTATTCGGGCTCCAATACTATGGAATGCCCTCCCGGTAAAAGTTAGAGATGCTACCTCAGTAGAAGCATTTAAGTCTCATCTTAAAACTCATTTGTATACTCTAGCCTTTAAATAGACTCCCTTTTTAGACCAGTTGATCTGCCGTTTCTTTTCTTTTCTTTTCTTTTCTACTCTGCTCCCAACCCGGGGTGGACCGCTAGCCTGTCCATCAGATGGGGACATCTCTACGCTGCTGACCCGTCTCCACTCGGGATGGTTCCTGCTGGCCCCACTATGGACTGGACTTTCGCTGATGTGTTGGACTTTCACAATATTATGTCAGACCCACTCGACATCCATTGCTTTCGGTCTCCCCTAGAGGGGGGGGGGGGGTTACCCACATATGCGGTCCTCTCCAAGGTTTCTCACATTGACGTCCCACTGGGGTGAGTTTTCCTTGCCCGTATGTGGGCTCTGTACCGAGGATGTCGTTGTGGCTTGTACAGCCCTTTGAGACACTTGTGATTTAGGGCTATATAAATAAACATTGATTGATTGATTGATTGAATTTAGTCGGCGCGGAATTACTTAAACGCTGTCATACTAACAGCGTTTCACATCAATTTCATTCAGGTGAAACCAAGATTAGTTACATCAGTATAATTTAATGTTAACTTTATGTTGATCACACATTTCCTATCAGATTATGTTTAAAGTAAGTAAAAGTGGATTTCATTGCATTACTTCGTCTGGAGTTGTAGCTGGGACCAAAGATTGTATATTAGAGAGGATTTACTATATGGTAATGTACAGCGCACACGACGATGTCCTAAACAAAATAAATTTGCAATCGGTCAGATCTTCTTTTTGTCACATAAAAAATACAGAGAACTTGACCTTGGTGTCCTCATTGGTAGTTGCGGCCATGGTTACATGTTAAAATTGTGGATTTTAATTCATTTCAATGGGCGACTTTGATTTGAGTTACGATATCGGTCGGTCATACAACCAACTTAGCTCATAAGATGAGGTACAACGGTACTTGTATTACCAAACCGGTAGTACCGAGTTCCCACTTGGTACACAATTCAAGTGTGGGACATAAAGTGTATAAAAGTGGACAACATTTAGATTTTTTATTTGAGAATATTATTAATTGGAGAACTACCAGCAGATTGAAATAGCATATTTTTGCTTCATTTTAAAGCATTCAGCACAAAGCTAAGCAGTTTTATGTTTTGCATCTTGTTCCCTTCCTGTACCGGAAATTAACAAAACCATGGCCTTAACACCGAGATACGTGCCAAACTGTGACATTGCCGTAGCGTTACACCCTCACAAATAATAACTAATAAAAGTATAGAGTCGACCTACTTTAGAGAAGATAGCAACCAGAACACACAAACAACTATCTAAACAGCTTAAGGGAGCCAGATTTATCATGATCCACCAATATAATCATCAAAGCGGAACAAACACAATGTCCCCACCAGACCAGACACACCCACACACTGACACTGTGACAATAACATGCACGAGACACAACGTCAAGATCCAAGCAAACAAGATACAAGCGTGATGTAACAATGTGCAACATCAGACATCATTGGCGGCCAAGTCTGTTTTGATAGGCCAGTAAAGTAGGGCGGCTTGCGTACGTCAACACAATCTGGCAACACACCATGCTAAATCCCCGCTATCTTGGATAAATGAATACAACTGTTGTATTTTCAGGCGATTCTTTGCTTCATTTGTCGACTTCAATTTGTTCCGCTTGCACTTATTCAAACCTCCAGGCAAGCCCTGAGCAATCATTTCAGGTAAACACTTATACATTCCATCATCCACAATTTTCCTCAAATAATCCCTAAAATTTTGCCTTCTTGAATTCCTCCATGGATTATCTTTTGCTTCCAAGTGGGTGCAACAAAGACCGGGGGGGAGGGGAATCTTGTTTTAAGAAGTCTGTGAATCCTGCTGGCCTTGCAGTTCCCCCGCTGACAGGCTTTGTGCATGTCTAAGAATGCGCTTGCTCCATCACTCTGTTGACACCCCCCCTACCATGTTTTCATTCATTCCTAGGAAACAGAGGTATGTCCTGGAGATAAGTCACAGCTGCCCCGCATGACAACAGCCTGGGGCGCACGCATGCACAGTCACAACACTAAAGGAACCCTAGGACGTAGCCTTGAGGCACTCCAACTAGCAAGCATTTTAAGCCATGGCAGACTACATTTGTTTGGCACGCCACCCCAACCTTCCATACCCTGCTCCCCGACTTAACAAGGCAGTGGGATAAGAGTGGAATTTACAGTGGGAGCAACTCACATTTCACAGCAGGGTGGGGAGCCCCCAAGAACCCAGGGGTGGTTATCCGGCCCGAGTGGCGGATGTGTGGAGGGAAGGGCGAGCGAGTTTGGCGGCTATTTTTAGCTAGTCAAAGCCTGTTCCTGCACTTTGGTCATGGAATAAAAACCAGAGCGAGGGAACGCCGACACACATCTGCATGTCACCAACAAAATCAAAGTTGCTCCATGTGAGCGTGAAAAAGGAGTCGAAAGACCATATGGGGACAGACTTTCTTCCACTCCCTGGTACACACCTGGGACCAAGAGCCAGCGGGAATTAACACCCGGCTAAAACTTTCTTTTAATTAGCTCCCGCTGCTCCCTCCCATATGCTCACTCTTATCCCCCACGCCTCCACCCTGATGCGCTCTTTTGTTCACTGCCGTCGCCATGACGTCTTGTTCTGCTCACAGAGGAGAGTGTGACAGTTTGCACATTGCACAAGAAAGGGGGGGTTGCTGTGCTGACAGTGCGGATCTCTGGGAGTGTGTGCCAAGACGCCACAGGCGGCCCGGTGAAGGCGACCTGTGATTTACGCTTCCTAATAAGTCCTCAGCTCACTTGCTTTTAAGACACCATCATTATGAGTTATAGTGCGCCTAATGAGGGCGGCCCTGAAATAATGTTAGCTCAAGAGAAGTGACACAAAAGGCCAGGATGCCAAGCAATGGTCAGCCCACGGCGGCCATAAATAACAGGGATGCCACAAGTTGGGGCGGTCTCTGCGTTGAGGATGTTTTTGGCAAAAGTGTGCGCGTCTCTGCGCCCAGTTGCTAGGACACCTGCTGGAGACACATGCACGGGGACTTGAATGCCCGGACCTGATCTCTGACCTCACAGGGTGTTCACAGAGGTCTGTGGACACTAGATACCCTCAAACACAACCCTCACAACAGACAACACACAAGTGTTCACACTAAATGTGTGATACTCAAGTCCATAGACAGCAGAGTCAGCATGCTGGCATGAAAAGACATCGACCCTAAACAGACACACAACCCACACAACACGTCACACAAGCTACAGCGAACAAAAGGAAAGTCCCACAAAAGTTTGAGGAAGCACATCTGGCTCCTCTTAGAGTTAGATCTACACACAAGTGTGTGCGTGTGTGCCTATGTGAGTCGCTGTCAGACACACAAACACACACCACATGCAGCTGTTTAGTGTCTCGCAGAGACACACACACAGGCGCCGTGGCAACAGGGGAAAACATGGCTGTAACTTGGGAAGGCGACTGTGGTTACTTGGGATGAGTTCAGCACCACGTGCATCTGTGGAAATCCTCAAGTTGTGTGTGTGTGTGTGTGTGTTTGCAAGAGTAATGAGAAAAGGGCACATGAGGTGAACAGGCGTTCAAATTCAGTATTTGAAGTTCCCTTCCCTCTTGGACACATGCTAACTTTTTTTTTTTTTTTTTTTACATCAAACACATTTGGATTTATTCGGGACCTTCCCTTCATCACAGCATCATCATCCTCCTCCTCCTCCTCGCTCATCATTCTAACACCCTGCCTCACCCCGCTCACTCTCACTCTCTGATCTGGTGGAGCGTCCTGCAGATAAAGTGGCGGCCAGTCAGATTAGACATACTGACGGCCTCCACACACACAGGTCAGCATGACCTTAAGTGGGTCGGACAAAGAAAAACCAAGTGATAAGAAGGACCCCTTAAGGCTGGAATATAGCTTGTATTCATCTGACGTCACGTCCCGCTCACTAACTATGCGAGGCTCGAAATGGTCTGTCGTCAAAGCGTTCTGGTCAGCATTTAGCCTTTCTCGAAGAAAAATGCCCGATGCTTGCGTTGTTTTAGGAAAACTTTCAAAACGCGAAAAAGATAAAAGCTTCTTCAAAAGTCTTCGAGAGGTAATCAAGGATGGCGGAAGAGTGCAAGATTTTACGAAAGACGGCAAGAAAAGTGGCACGCAGAGTCGAAGAACGCATGAGTTTGCAGTGATCACTTCGTTAAAAGTTTGTTTGATATACCGTTTAGTATTTCCCATTTAGGTATTATCTTGATGTTATGTGTTTTATCTTGTTTTTGAGTTTTTAAAACACATTTTTGCTACGATTGTTTCAAAAAGCACCAACTCTGCGAGTCTGTGAGCAAATCCTAAAAGAGGAAAGCTTTTACCAAAGGCAGCAATCCTAAATGAAGCGTTCAGCACATACACAATGTGTTGACATCTGTAGTAATATTTTGTAAAGACAGGTAAAAACACACTACTCGTAAACGGCGCGTGCAGCAACAACAATAATAAGGCAACAAACATGGCTGTAGACGTGAAGTTAAATCATAAAATGCAACCTTACCCGAGCAAAAACGATGCATATTTATCCTGGACAGTCTTGATACCAATTTCCTTGACCTAGCCACACAAAGAAGTTGCAGACCTCCATACTTTTCAAAGTTTTCATCTGTTTCGTTGTGCAGAATGACGTCTGGAGCACACAATAGTTCGACATGTCTGGGAAAGCGACCGACGGATAATCCTTGACTTCACTCGACAAATCTTTCTTTATCTTTCTATACTTATTTTCACCAAGTTCTGCAAATCAATGACTTGCAGTTCAGTAAAACATTTAAATACATTCCTGTATGACATTCTGACTGCCAAACTGTATTTGTACCCAAATATTGGGGTATTCTCTTCAGCAAATTTTATTTATGCAAGTAGATAATAACCTGTGATTAATCATGATTTTGGCTTAGAGTGTGATTAATCAGATGTAAAAAAAATAATTACTTGACAGCCCTAATTATTTTATAAAACTACTGTAGTTGTTTATAGTACATTTTATTGATTGATTTCTTATCTGGGCAGCACGGTGGTAGAGGGGTTAGTGCGTCTGCCTCACAATACGAAGGTCCTGGGTTTGATCCTGCGCTCGGGATCTTTCTGTGTGGAGTTTGCATGTTCTCCCTGTGACTGCATGGGTTCCCTCTGGGTACTCCGGCTTCCTCCCACCTCCAAAGATAGGTTGATTGGCAACACTAAATTGGCCCTAGTGTGTGAATGTGAGTGTGAATGTTGTCTGGCTATCTGTGTTGGCCCTGCTATGAGGTGGCGACTTGTCCAGGGTGTAGCCCGCCTTCCGCCTGAATGCAGCTGAGATAGGCTCCAGCACCCCCCGTGACCCTGAACAGGACAAGCGGTAGTAAATGGATGAATGGATGGATTTCTTATCTAAAAAGTCAAAGGTGGTATGTCCTTGAGGAAGGATATTTGACCTTCATAATATTACGGAAAAACTGCAACTTCCAATGCAAGTGTTTGAGCGCCTCTTTGCCCAAAAGTGCAGCAAACAAGTGAGGTACAAACCCCGTTTCCATATGAGTTGGGAAATTGGGTTAGATGTAAATATAAACGGAACACAATGATTTGCAAATCATTTTCAACCCATATTCCGTTGAATATGCTACAAAGAAAACATATTTGATGTTCAAACTGATATTTACAAATAATCATTAACTTTAGAATTTGATGCCAGCAACACGTGACAAATAAGTTGGGAAAGGTGGCAATAAATACTGATAAAGTTGAGGAATGCTCATCAAACACTTATTTGGAACAACCCACAGGTGAACAGGCAAATTGGGAACAGGTGGGTGCCATGATTGGGTATAAAAGTAGATTCCATGAAATGCTCAGTCATTCACAAACAAGGATGGGGCGAGGGTCACCACTTTGTCAACAAATGCGTGGGCAAATTGTTGAACAGTTTAAGAAAAACCTTTCTCAACCAGCTATTGCAAGGAATTTAGGGATTTCACCATCTACGGTCCGTAATATCATCAAAGGGTTCAGAGAATCTGGAGAAATCACTGCACGTAAGCAGCTAAGCCTGTGACCTTCGATCCCTCAGGCTGTACTGCATCAACAAGCGACATCAGTGTGTGAAGGATATCACCACATGGGCTCAGGAACACTTCAGAAACCCACTGTCAGTAACTACAGTTGGTCGCTACATCTGTAAGTGCAATTTAAAACTCTCCTATGCAAGGCGAAAACCGTTTATCAACAACACCCAGAAACGCCGTCGGTTTCGCTGGGCCTGAGCTCATCTAAGATGGACTGATACAAAGTGGAAAAGTGTTCTGTGGTCTGATGAGTCCACATTTAAAACATTTTTTGGAAACTGTGGACGTCGTGTCCTCCGGACCAAAGAGGAAAAGAACCATCCGGATTGTTATAGGCGCAAAGTTGAAAAGCCAGCATCTGTGATGGTATGGGGGTGTATTAGTGCCCAAGACATGGGTAACTTACACATCTGTGAAGGTGCCATTAATGCTGAAAGGTACATACAGGTTTTGGAGCAACATATGTTGCCATCCAAGCAACATTACCATGGACGCCCCTGCTTATTTCAGCAAGACAATGCCAAGCCACGTGTTACATCAACGTGGCTTCATAGTAAAAGAGTGCGGGTACTAGACTGGCTTGCCTGTAGTCCAGACCTGTCTCCCATTGAAAATGTGTGGCGCATTATGAAGCCTAAAATACCACAACGGAGACCCCCGGACTGTTGAACAACTTAAGCTGTACATCAAGCAAGAATGGGAAATAATTCCACCTGAGAAGCTTAAAAAATGTGTCTCCTCAGTTCCCAAACGTTTACTGAGTGTTGTTAAAAGGAAAGGCCATGTAACACAGTGGTGAACATGGCATTTCCCAACTACTTTGGCATGTGTTGCAGCCATGAAATTCTAAGTGAATTATTATTTGCAAAAAAAAAATAAAGTTTATGAGTTTGAACATCAAATATCTTGTCTTTGTAGTGCATTCAATTGAATATGGGTTGAAAAGGATTTGCAAATCATTGTATTCCGTTTATATTTACATCTAACACAATTTCCCAACTCATATGGAAACGGGGTTTGTAGATTAATTTTGGTGCTCACAAGCTTATTAGTGATTTCCAGAGCCCAAAAAAAGTCTGCGGGCTATAGAGCGTTTTCTATACAGGCTCCAGTACTCTGGAATGCCCTCCCGGTATCAGTTAGAGATGCTACCTCAGTAGAAGCATTTAAGTCCCATCTTAAAACTAATTTGTATACTCTAGCCTTTAAATAGACCCCCCTTTTAGACCAGTTGATCTGCCGTCCCCTTCTCCTTCGTGGAGGGGGGGCACAGATTAGGTGACCACAGATGAAATGCTAGCTGTTCAAAGTCGGGATCCAGGGTTTACCACTCATCTGTGCATCAGTTGGGGACGTCTCTGCGCTGCTGACCTGTCTCCACTCAAGATGATCCTCTGCTGGCCCCACTATGGACTGGACTCTCACACTATTAACTAGAACCACTCGACGTCTATTGCACCGGTCGCCCGGGGGGGGATATTGTCGTCCCCACATCTGTGGTCTCCTCCTCCAAGGTTTCTCATTGTAGCTCATTGGATTGAGTTTTTCCTTGCCCTGATATGGGATCTGAACCGAGGATGTCGTTGTGGCTTGTGCAGCCCTTTGAGACACTCGTGATGCAGGGCTATATAAATAAACTTTGATTGATGATTGATTGATGACAAGCAGGCTCTTGTGACACATTTCTAAAAGGTCAATTTTGCAAAATAGGGGGCATTTAGTGCTAAAGGCATTAATTACAAATTTGGTACCTCACGCTAACATAAAGGTGTGTGATGGATTAGTTACACTACAAATATAAGGAGGGGCCAGACGTGCAATTAAAAGGACATTTGTTGATGATCATGTGAAAAGAGGTGGAAAGAAACGCTGTGGGTGGCTAACACACAAACACAAGTCGAACCTGGTGACGAGCGCTCACTTTTACTGTTTAGTTTGATGTGGGGGGGCCACACACAAAGGCAGCACTGCAACACACATGCTTGTGTTTGTTACTTACATATCATATATATTTGTTCAGAAGAAAAAGGAAAACACCCTTAAGGTGAATGAAGTGTGAAGAAGAAATAAAGAGCCAAAGTAGCAAACAAGGACTGAAGAGGAGGGTAAAAAAAAGCAATAAAGCGACAGAGTGGAGCATCTGGCCTCGTCCCAGCTTTGTCTGCACTCTCAAGGGAAGCAGGCAGGCACAGGCGGGCTCTCTTGGATCACGGCCAGGCCTCACGGTGTGCCACGCTGCCTGGGGAAGGCCCCAGAAGGGTGGGAGGGGAGATCGAGAGTGGAAGATCACCTCCTGGACCAACGTACGAAGGAGGAGGAGGAGGAAATGTATATGCTTTCAACTTGTCGCTGGGCCAAGGTCCTGCCTAACTAAGCACTGGGACTTCTTTAATTTGTGACATTTGAGTCACTCTCCTTCCTGCGACATTATGAATGCACACACCTGCATATTCACAATTAGTGTAGCCAAAATTGTGCCTTGTAAAAAAATGTAATAATGGCCGTCAGAGAGGTTTTTGGGGTTCAAAACATGCTTGTACACCGCAAACTATTTTTTGCCACAAGATTTTACATTTTATTTCTCCAAATTTCCCTAGTTTTAAGAGCTATTCACTTATTTTTAGTCATTGACTAATCTTAACTCTAGCATTAATAAATTGTATTTTTTCTATTCTAGTTTAAACATGTTAAACTTGAGAAAATAACTATTCAAATATTTGCCCCCCTGCTAATCAATGGATATACAAATCTTAATACAGGATGTTTTATCAAGTAAAATTATTTGTTCAGTAGTTTTCCTAAAATCTAGTCTTTTTATCTTATATTTTGACAGATCTTTTTTGCAGTGCATCATCTGTCTGTGTCGTGTGTGTGTGTGTGTGTGTGTGTGTGTGTGTGTGTGTGTGTGTGTGTGTGTGTGTGTGTGTGTGTGTGTGTGTGTGTGTGTGTGTGTGTGTGTGTGTGTGTGTGTGTGTGTGTGTGCGCGTGTGTGTGTCTTTGTGTTTAAGTGTCCAACAGCCAAAGGGCACCTGCATCAGTCATGAGCCTCCGATATTACATTGTAATTGCGTCATTGATATCTGGAGCTCTTAATGAGCCTTTTACATGTAACCATATCACACATTTTCCTTGCGGGATGTGTGAGTGTGTGTGTACGTGTCTACATAAATGACCTCTGTGTTGGACACACAATCACCTCAGCTCACCAGGGCTGTTGCTAGGAATTCTGGGGCTCCTGAAAGCGGTGTGGGCCCCTCTACCCCATTCATTGCCACATTGAAGGTGGCAATGAATGATTCCTGGTATAATACACCCAATTTGTTTCCTTTTTTACAATTAACCACTCAACAAGTCAGATTATTATGTAAATTAGGTAGAATTAGCTATCTTTTGTGTATTTAGGTTATTCCAATTCTCCACACATTTTACAAGACCACACTGAACACATCATGATAACGTAACTGACCTTCGTCAGATACTAAGAATTTTTAATTATGAGCATCTGACGAAGGTCATTATTCAGTTACTCGGTAAATATTAATTATTAATAATAATAATAATAATAATGTCCATTTGGTCCACTGACAACGGAAATACAAAAATCTTGGTATTCATGAGCTGTATGTTGATTGTCTGGGTGGGGTTTCTGCTGTGGGAGAATTTGTGACATTTACCTCTTTTCAGAGATTGTATTCCCTTAAAACATTCACATTTTGCACAATGAGATTTGTGCTCACAAGCATGGGATACACTGTACACGTTTTTGTCTGTAAAAAACATCATTGCAAACTGTTATTTATTAGCATTTATGTAAACTAAGAACAGCATTTCATGATTAATATCCCAAAATTAACCTTCTTACTACATGACAGTACAGCACACGTGTTTGGGGAGTGTGGGTGTACAGTGCTTGTTAATTTTGCCAAAATAAGAGTTAGCATGCAACATTTAAGTCGTCTAACTGTGCTGCTGTAAGCTAACCTTCAAAACAGCAACACACACACAAAACACACCGTTAATGACATTGGCTGCGTGTGAGCTGCATCACTCTGTAACGATCTAACAGTTAAGAGTTTATGTGTGGTGTTGAAGTTGTCCGACTGTTTTTCTGGCAGTGAACGCATCACTGGCTGAGCCAAGTTAGTGTGTCTTTTGGCGCATATGAAAGAGAGCGGTTGCTGTCAACACAACATACCAATTGTTTGTTTTGGTGTGATTACGACAGAAAGTGAATAGTTTTACTAGTTAGTAGTTTTGTCACTAATATTTTGGTGTGGTTACAACCGACAGTAATCAGTTTTGCTCAATAAAATGATTGTTGATGCAGACCACCTTCTTCTCCTCCTTAAAACGTCTCAGCTGATGATTATTTTATCTGTTGTGACCACTTGTTGAAAATGGTACAGAATAAGTAATGTGTTCATTTTATTTAGAGATTATGTTTGGTTTTAGATATGGATTTTAAGCACTTCATTGATTTTCCATGCGCGGAGGACAAGGAAGCAGTGCCCAATAGTGCAGGTGCGCACTTTAGAGGAAACATTGGTGTGGACCAAACCATTTTTTAAGAAGCGGCAATTGAAATTATTAAAATTAAAATATTGTATGACTTGTGGCTTTGTTTTAATTTTGATTCATTCTTATTATATACTAGTTCAGTGTTTGATTAATCATTTTCTCATGGAGGTTACATATGGGCCCCATCAGGCTGTGGACCCTTGGGACTGTCATCACCTTTCCCCCCTATACGACAGCCCTGCAGCTCACGCTACATAAATACATTAAATAAATGGGTTATACTTGCTTTTCTACATTCAAGGTACTCAAAGCACTTTGCACGTTCACCCATTCACACACTGATGGTGGGAGCTGCCATGCAAGGCCCTAACCACGACCCATCAGGTGCAAGTGTCTTGCTCTACCAACCGAGCCAAACGCTACAACCAACCCTATGTATGTGGTCATTTACCAGCTTACCGATGGTTCTGCAGACACTCTTCTTCATGCTGCTGCTCGTCTTCCTATCATGGAGCATCCCTCACCTCCTCATCACCTGACCACAAGAGAACAGGAAACAAAACAAAAAAAAGACATGAGAATGTTGCTCACTCCTTCCGGTTTTTATTCCATCACAGTCTTCTTAAACAAAATATACTAGAGGGTCACACGCACACCTGACCCTGACCCTACCCCTGAAATAGCCTTTTATTGATAAGGTCATTGGCTCAGAGGAAGATGGAGGGGACTGGCAGGGTTGTTGACATCAATAATACTGTATGTGCATTAATTCCACTTTTGCTACTGATACACACATAATGTCATGACTGCTCATGACAGGTGGGACATGTGTTTGTTTTATTGTGTTTTGCTATTTGGTTCCTGTCCAGCACTTATTTTTCATTCCACTTCCTGTTGGTCTTCCCTCTCAGCCACTTTACCTCCACTTAAGTAATGTTTTCCTCACTGTTTTCCTGATTGGCAATCAGGAGACACACCTGTGCCTTGTTGCTGATTAGGTGGCTTCTTAAGATTGCAATAGTCCTTTTTCCACCGCAGGAACATTTACAGGAACTAATAAATAAATAAATAAATAAAGTACCTTCCTGTGTTTTCACCAAAAACTACCCAGGTAGATTTAGTTCCACAGGATCTAGTTTTGGTTCCTAATAGCTAGGTGGGACTATCGGAGGTTCCCAGGAACCTTTGAGGGGCGGTCTGCGCTGAACACAGTTGGGGCGTTTGTAAAACTTTGTATTTGAAGTTCCAGCCGCCATGAGAGTATTGCGAGAACATGTTTATTTCTTATATCTTGTGTTTCTATTACAACATACTTGACAACGGAGAGAAAGAAGAACAAAAATAACTTTACACTCGCAGTAACTATTGTTTTTTAAAACGTGATATGGACAGACTCTTTTAAACGTATTTACAGAGTGATATAATATATATTCCACACATAATATATATGCCAGTTGTGTGGAATATGTATTCCACACAACTGACAAGATAGTCCAGAACAATAGCAACCTTCATCTGGAACAGTATCAGTCGGGGCAGGAACGGTCTTTTCCTTCGGATTTAAAACTCCTACCATCAGCCCATCACCCTTTTGAATGAACTACCAGATATTGGAACTTTTTATTTACATGATTCTTCGTCCAAAAATCCTTCAACAAAATCTCTCCCAGCAGGCTGTCTTTTCTTTCTGACCTGCATCTGGTCCGAGACCTTCTTGGTAGTAGCGTCATGTTCGTAGCGCAATCCAAGATCATCTCTTGATGCTGTCTGCTATTTAAAATCAGAGACGTAATATTTGTAATATGTGCCAATATTACAGCGGCCATCAGGTACAACAGAGCTAGGCTGTTGACTTGTAAGGAGTCGCAGATCCCTAGTGTGATGTCATAGGTCAACCGGAAAAGGATTACATTTAACTAAGAAAATAACCTCCTCCTAGTGTACGGGAGGCACACAGCGTATGATCAATAGTCACATTAGAGAGTGTGCATGGACACTGGGACTTCACACGTAGGTGTGAAAATACAAAAAAAACAAAACTATTTTGTGCATGGAAACCTAGTGACTGACATATGGACACTCCTGATTAGGGATCAGAGGCAGGTGAGTCCCCTGATCACTGATCAAGAGCAGGGATGGAGAACAGCACTCAGAAACAGTGGCAAAGTCACTGCAAGACATATCCAAAACGGGAACTGCAACAAAAAATAATAGCGCTAGACAAGAAGAAAAACTAAACACAGGAAAACAACACGAAAAAACACATGACAAATTCACAGTAAATGTTGCTGTGGATTTACAATGAACATCTGGACACTACATTTTCAATTCACTGTTGTGGCAGAATCTACATTAAACTGGTTAAAAATAATATAATAATATTGGGACCTAGAAACCTTCTTCTAATTCCCTGCTGAGTCAAGTGTTTAAATTTCTCTAATTACCGTCGCTCACCAACGCGCTGCCTGCACACTATGGAAACTTCTTGCTGGCGTAAGTGTGTAAATGTGTGTGTGTGTGCCCAATCTTCAATTTTTACAGAGGTGGACATCATGTCACATCACATGCGTCTTTGAAGAACCATGCCCATATTTAAAGGACGTCTTTATGAGCTTCATCTTGCCTATTTTTGTCATGTGGTACTACAACTTGATATGACACACACACACACACACACACACACACAAACACACACACACACACACACACACACACACACACAAAAGCAGCAGGGGGGTGCGGGGGCTGAGAAGCAGCTGGCTCTGCTGCTTTTGATCTCATCTTTACACACAGGCAATAAGGGTGTGTTTGTGTGTGTATGTGTGTATGCGCACGTTATAGCTTGTTTTTCCCTATTCTCTTCATATTGAGGATTACTATGAATGAACGCTTGTCTTTACATAACACCCTTTGTTTGTTCTGTGTGATTCATAAGCAGGACGCTGCACTGGGCAAAGTGTTATCCATTCCACACACACACAAAAGCAAAGAGGCGGAAAGAGAGGCGAGTGATGACAGCAGAAGGGTGGAAGAAATGTAGCAGAGATGAAACAAAGGGAGGATAAGAGCCAGGAAACAGGAAGTGTGGTAACAGGAAATGGAAAATGTGTTGAGGGAGCAGATGCTTTGTTAGCGTGACGTACAACATTCCTGCCGGGATGATGGCGCTGCGGAATGCAAACCAGCACGCTGCTATCGACATCTACTGTAAAAATAACGATTGACTACAAAAGTTTTATTAATGTGGTTTGGGTATAGAATATAGCCACAATATTGGAAATAGATGGATGCCGTACACTTGGGCTTGGCATAACTTGCACTTACATAAAGCCTGAGTTGGCATGGCAACCCCTCATCAGCAACAAGTGACATATCAGATTATTTCTTTGGCTGCATTGCATGGCCTGCCATCTGTAACCCTCATACATGTCAGAGCACATGTTTACAATGTGAACGCCATGACACTTGACTTTATATTGTCACAAAAGTTTCACGGCGCTGCAAAGTCACCAGGGAGGTTGTGGGGTACCAACAGGCTTAAAAATGCTCGTAGTGTTCAGTTCTGTTCATTTATTTATTTCATTCATAAATAATCAAAAGGAATAAAAAAAAAAGAAAAATCAATTAAAATAACATTAAAGTACAATATGAATGAATGAAAAAGTTCAAAACTTATTTCTGCCCCCTATTTTCACAAATACAACAGTTGACTTTCAATGTTGGCGACTACAAAGCCATATTTTCATTTTACAACAATTATACCAAAAATGAAGAAATAATTGTACACAATCATATCTTTTCATCATCACGATTTTTACTTCCTTTTTTTTAATAAAGAAATATTTACATTGTTTCATTCCACTGTCAAAATTGTGCCATAAACTAACACCTCTGATTGAAATACATATTTCCATTATCACTGATCTAAATCTAAATTTATTAAAGATCTCAGTTCCTTTCAGATTATAATTACTTTCTCTTTTTACAAATCTGTTTTGAATATTATTTGGTAGAACTCTTGCATGTGCTTTGTACATGACTTTTAGGATATTACACTCTGCCAGTTCATGAAATTTTAATAAAATTGACTGTTTGAATATTGGGTTTGTGGGTTCTCTGTATTTCATTTCCAGTAATGATTCTTACGGCTCTTTTCTGCAGAAGGAAAATTGGATTTAAATACGTTTTACAGGTAATACCCCACACTTCAATGCAGTATGTGGGGTATGGAACAATCAGTGAGTCACAAAATATACAATGCTTTTTGATTGAGCAATTCCTTCACTTTGTGTAATATAGCGATAGTTTGAGCTACTTCAGCCTTTGTATGCAGTGAGATGCAAACAAAGAAGGAAACACATGGAACAACGATGCATGAAATATTCAGTGAGTTTTTCCAACGTGCACGTGGTCTTTCCCCTTTCGCACGTGTAGAGGTGTTACAAAAAAATGCAGCGAGCGCAGAATAGGAAGACAGGAAGGTGGGGGAGAAGGAGTCAATGAGGGCAAAGCAGTGCAGGAGAGAGAGAGAGAGAAAAAGAGAGAGAGAGAAAACCCAGCTGACTGTGTTCCAAGATACTCCCCTTAGCAACAGGCCCGGCTCGGCTTGCGTCCCATTGGCCCGCTGACAGCATGCATCACAATCCCATGCATGGCAGCGCGGCCAATGGGGGTGCTCCTTGCAAGTCTTGCGTTGACATGGCAACACAAGCCTGTACTTGGCACTGAATGTGGCCCGTGTGTATGGAGCACTCCAAAGTTGACCGAGCAACAAGTTCATGCAAACAACACACACTGGCAGGCGCACTACCACCATGGAGGTCACACAGGGAGTTGTGTGTGCGTCAAGCGACAAGAACGGCTAATTAATAACAACCATGCCATTTGCCCCCTTTATTTGGTGGTAAGCAGTGTAAGTATAGCAAGCAACAGTAATTAGCCAGCTAATTACCCTGGAGCCTAAATTACAGACACCAAATAACGGGTTGCGCTTGTATGAAGCCTGCGTTTATCTAAGTGATTGAGCAGTAGCGTGACTGCGGGTAAAGGTCAGCACCTCACAGGAGATAGAAGAGACCGGCCGGGTGATATTTTGGTGAAACAGCCATGACATTGGCCACACTTTACCCACAATGCCTCGCGCTGACGCTGGAAGGAAGTCATGGAACATGGCTGGAAATACAATTGTCTCTGCGTGCACGTGTGTGTGGGTGTGTGTGTGTAAGCTGAAGGCTTGGCGGCACAAGCTCTACTAATGGAGTTAGCTGTGATAACAGACAAGGGCGGCAGCTGGCTCTCCAGGAATATTCTCTCCTCCAGAGCGTGCCCTGAGAGTGCATTTCATACATAGTGTACACACACACACACATACCTCTCCCCACATTTTAAAAATGCATGTGGAGGGCCCGTCAGGATAAATCCATAATGCATGTTCACTATCTGAGATGAGATTATTAACATCTGCGCATTCTAACTGTAGCAGCCACTTCATTAGGCACCCAATCGCCAATATTCAATGATTGAATAACTTCATTTGTTGAGGACAACGCATGTTGATTAACGTGTGAGCAAAAGGATCAGAGTAACTAGGCCAGAATTAGCTATGGTGGCTACAATTAATATGTTGTCCAGGCACCATAAAAACAGGCATACTAGATCACGCACAATAAATATTAGTTATAAATCAACATAAATGAATAAATGATGAAGAGTACTAATAAGTTGCTCTGGAGAGGGAAGTCTGGGGGTCTCTGCGACCCAATTCCGGATAAGCGGTTGAAGATGGATTGATGGATGGATGGAGTACTAATAAAATTAACGCTTAATTTGAATTGACGTCAGGTGTTTAGCAATGTATTCATTATTGTGGTCGTAGAACTGCATTGTATCATACTGAGAGTAGTTCCTCATATTTTGTCCCTCTGTAGGAGTGCACAGAGAAAGTTAAGATGAATAAAACACACTTAAATTAAAAATAAAAGCGGCAGCGTTTCTTATTTTTATAAAAACTCTAAACTTCTTTGATTTTGCACAGTAACTACTATTTGAATCCCTGTTTTTACTGTGTTTTTGTTTATAAAAAAAAAAAAAAAGAAAAAAAAAAAGGATCCATCTCGTCTCGCTCTACGTCCTCACGGCTCCTCTTCGCCCCTTGTTGGCCTCTGCACACAAAGGCTGAGGTGCTGGGGAGGGAGCGATGGAGGGGGAGGAAGGCACAAAGGACTCTTGCCCGGGGGGAAAGGGAGGGCAATGGGGGTAGATGGAGGGTAAGACGCGGGTCAAAGGGGGGAGGGCGGGGTCTGGGGGGACGGGGGTTAGACAGGGGCCTGAAGCATGCTTGGCGGGGCGCGAGGGGGTGAAACCTGAGAGGGAGAAAGCCAAGAGAGAAAAGGAGCTGAGGGAGAAATGTGAAGCTTGAAGCTGCAATCATTCTTTTTTTTTTAACGTTGGTGTTTGCACTTGCCAAAGGGTGTGTGGGTCGGTGGGGTGTGGGTTGGGGGTTCAGATTTGTTTTCGAAAAGGGCTGACTTCAGAGAAGGGTATACCATTTACACTTCTAGTAATAAGCCATGCCCCCTTTAGCTCATTATGAACCAGGTTGGTTGTCACACTCTTTATATCTCACCAGCAGGGGGTGCCGTCTCTTTCAAATTTTGGTATGGACATGCACGGAATTAGGGTCAGAGCTCACCTACATGGTCTTCTCTAGAATAAGAGGGATAAACTTGGTGACAGAACTTGCGTTTTACACGTCAAATAGTAAATATTTGGCTTCTCAGTAATTGTCTTCCAGGCTATTACACAACGGCTTTGTAACACAACAATTGTTACCCTGAAAGGGGCAGGTTTTACATGGCTGCATGGCTGCCCTGTTATAGCCAGCCCTCCTCCGACTTTTAGCACATAAACTTCGCCCATCTAATTATTGCGATTTGGCAAAGTTTAGCTACTGACGTTAGCTATCATTAAATGTATATTCTATCATAATAATATACTGCAACAGTAAATTGTTAGTTGCTTCTCTTGGACTGCTTCTGTGTATGTTATTTGGTTGAAGTTTATTTCAACCATGTATACAGTTTCAATACTTTAGATATTTTACATATTCTTCACAACTTGTCCGAAAAACGTAGCAGGAAGCTAAACGTATTTAATCCGACCCCTTTTCCACTTTATAGCAACTACTAACACATCTATTCACTTCCTTATTTTCAATAAGTTCAAGGCGTTTATCAGAATTATTCTTCATTGTACTTGGTAAACACTTGCACTTTCTCCATGTGTGTATAAGACATTGACAAATGTGAACAGCGTTCTAATTACTCGGGGTGACGAGCAATTTTTATTAAATATAATTATAGACATTTTAGACCTCTTAAAAAATATGTATGTTCAGTTAAACAACTAATGGTAACATAAGCTAGCTGGTGGTGTTTTGGTTATATTTTTGGGTTTGAAAAGTTTAACTGAGTTGAAAACAAAAGTTATAGTTTAGCTTGTTATTAGCTAGCGAACTAGTTGTTACATAGTTGATGCCAGCTAGAAATTCTAGTAGGACAGTGTTCACAGCGATTTACTTGTTTCACATTTTTTAATGTTACGGCCTTATTGAAGAATGGAATACACTCATTTTTGTCCTCAAAATTCTACACACAATTCCCTATAATTTTCAATGCGAAAAGTTTTTTTAATCAAACTAAATTAAAAAAAATCACATGTACATAAGTATTCACAGCATGTGCTCAATACTTTGTTGATGCACCTTTGGCAGCCATTACAGTCTCAAGTCAAGTCGATGCCACAAGCTTGGCACACCTATCTTTGGGCAGTTTCACCTATTCCTCTTAGCAGCACCTCGCAAGCTCCATCAGACTGGATGGGAAGTGTCAGTTTTCATCCAGGATGTTTCTGTACATTGCTGCATTCATCTTAGTCTAGTCAGGGAGGTGACCAAGTCACTCTGTCAGAGCTACAGCATTCCTCTGTGGAGAGAGGAGAACCTTCCAGAAGGACAGCCATCTCTGCAGAAAACCACTAATCAGGCCTGTATGGTATAGTGGCCAGACGGAAGCCATTTCTTTGTAAAAAGTTTGCCACGATGCACCTGAAAGACTCTGACCATGAAAAACTAAAACCTCTGATCTGATGAAACAAAGATTGAACTCTTTGGCGTGAATGCCAGTCGTCATGTTTGGAAAAATCCAAGCACCGCTCATCACCAGGCCAATACCATCCCTGCAGTGAAGTAAGGTGGTGGCAGCATTATGCTGTGGGGATGTTTTTTAGCGGTGGGAACTGGAAGACTAGTCAGGATAGAGGGAAAGATGAATGCAGCAATGTACACAGACATCCTGGATGAAAACAAACACTTCCCATCCAACCTGATGGAGAGGTGCTGCAAAGAGGAATGGGCAAAACTGCCCAAAGATAGGTGTGCCAAGCTTATGGCATTGTATTCAAAAAGACGTGAGGCTGTAATTGCTGCCAAAGGTGTATCAAAGTGTTGAGCAAAGGCTGTGAATACTTATGTACATGTGTTTGCAAATATAATGTGATGATCCATTGCCGTACGTGGTGTACGTGTTGATTCACATGTTTATGTTTGGTTTCAGCACCCCTGTTTTGTGTTTTAGTTTCCATGACGGCAGATTGTTTTCACCTGCCTCTGATTAGTGTTCGGGACGCTCACCTGCTCCTGGGCACTAATCAGAGAGATATTCCATCCTCTCGCCTCACTCGGTCTGGTGCTTTTGTTTGCTTCCATGCAACAAAGTTACGTTCTTGTTCCTGATCCTAGTCCATGTTTTGACCAGCATCCTTTTGGCTAAGCCTGTAACGACCTGGTCGCATCGTGGTGCGAGGTGTTCTCCCAAGGATGCAGACGGGCTCGGACACAGCTTGCAGGTAGAAAAATGATTTATTCTGGAACTAACTCAGACAGGAAAAAACAAAAACGACTAGCATGGGAGCTAGCAAGCAAAAAAATAGCATAGCCTGAAAGCTAGCAGGAAACAAAAAGGTCGATACTTGTTGCATATGAGCAAATTAGGAAGCCAGGCAGAGTGCTGCCTGGGCGAAGACTAAATAGCCCTCTGATTAGTGCCCGGACAACAGGTGAGCGTCTCGAACACTAACCAGAGGCAGCTGAGCATAATCTGCCATCATGGCAACAGAAACAAAACAAGGTGCTGAAAACACATGTGACTTGAAAACGTAAAACTATGATCCGGGCAGCGGATCATAACAAAGCCATTCTTGTTTTCGGTGCCGTGGGCACCGCGTAGCATATTTTTGTCTGCATTTAAGAATAAATCATTCTTCTTACCTGCAAGCCGCTTCCTAACGTTCCTCTGCATCTTGGAAAGACGACCTCTGGCATCACGATGCCACAACAAATGATTCTAAAACCCTTTTCACATTGTCCTTATGGGGTATTGCCTGTATAATTTTGAGGACACAAATCAATTAATTCAATTTTGGAATAAGTCTGTAATATAAAAACATTTGGAAAAAGTGAAAGCACTGTAAATACTTTCAGGATGCACTGTACTCATACATACAGTAAATACAGTACATATCACATATAAAGTAGGCTGGCCTAAAATATGTTTTCCCTGTTCATGTTCCTCTCATCTTGTGTTAAGATGCATTTGACAACTTGTCAAATCAACTTTCTAATTTAGTTCTGCCGTCTTGACCTTTTTAAAAATATTTTACCAATAAAATAACCTTGAGACAACCAACCCCATAGTGTGTGACAACCATCAACATCCATCCATCCTCTTTTTCTATCGTAGTAACACATCGGCATGTGTCAGTATTAGCCGTAAAAGCTAACTACGGCAAGAGATAAGCTAGCTTCTACGTCAGCAAAAAAGTTTGTAATGCACAACACTGCGATAAAACACCAATCTGTACTGGCTGAAAAACTTGAAAATTGAACATCCATCCAGCCATCCATCCATCCATTTTCTACCGCTTGTCCCTTTTGGGGTTGCGGGGGGTCGCTGGAGCCTATCTCAGCTGCATTCGGGCGGAAGGCGGGGTACACCCTGGACAAGTCGCCACCTCATCGCAGGGCCAACACAGATAGACAGACAACATTCACACTCACATTCACACACTAGGGCAAATTTAGTGTTGCCAATCAACCTATCCCCAGGTGCATGTCTTTGGAGGTGGGAGGAAGCCGGAGTACCCGGAGGGAACCCACGCAGTCACGGGTAGAACATGCACACTCCACACAGAAAGATCCCGAGCCCGGGATTGAACTCAGGGCAACTCAGGACCTTCGTATTGTGAGGCAGATGCACTAACCCCTCTTCCACCGTGCTGCCATGAACAATCTTATTAAAGTATCTGTAAAGTACTAGCCCACATTTCATATTTTGTTTGTACACAGCTAGCTAGACAGAGTATGCCGTCTGTCATGATACACGCATGACGTGCTGTGTGTGTCATGATCAATATAAAGAGTGACTCACTCAATGGACAGTTGTCTGTTTGGTCCAGCTGGCCGAGGACGTTTTTCCCGGATAATTTGGGGGTCAGCACGCCATTTATGTCTAAATAGCTTGTCTCAAATTCCACATTTGCAGCTTCATAATGCCGCCCTCACTCTCTCGGCTTCTGTCAGCTCCAACGTTTTGTCTTTGTTGTCTGTTACCAAGTCTGCCATGATTACAACACACTTGTGTTTGATTCCAGAAGTAGAACACACAGTTTTTGCCAGAAGTCGGATGTGCGCTGCTATGGAAATGGAAATCAATGCGCGGGAGGAGCCAGTTCTGGCATTAATTAAAATGACCAAAATACGGTAAATATTGAACATATTACATATTGTTATTAACGTGTCTGTTACTAGTTGTTTTAGAGGGCTTTGAAGGCTACAACGGTGACTCCCATTAGCCGCATCTTCCAAGCAATTTTTTAATCATCTTTAAAATCCCCCAAAAAACCAAGACTTGTGTGTTCTTGTCTCTCAAAATGGTTTTGAACGATAGGCCAAATTCCCCAAAAAGTGCAGTTCCCCTTTAAAGGTTTCATTTAATGTAAGAATTTTGAAAGATGTTTCGATGAGAAATTCACACGAGAGCAAAAAGTGTGACAACCTCCTCCATTCTCCCCTACAGTATATTAGACAGCTTAAACATGCTGACTGACAAATATAGAGATTTAATAAATCAAAACGGGGACGGGGTCTCCTCTTCTACAAATCCTTTGGATAGGTGTTCTTCCACACCAAACTCATCCTATCACATATTTTATGAACCTTGTTCTGTGCATAATGCATGCAATATTCATTGAGAAATTAAAGGGGACCTATGATGATTTAGCACACTTCCTTGGCTATACATATACACATATATGTATACACACATACTGTACATACATATATACACAATACAGGCCAAAAGATTGGACACACCTTCTCATTCACAACACAACTGATGGTCCCAACCTCATTGAGAAAGCAAGAAATTCCATCAATCAACCCTGATAAGGCACACATGTGAAGTGAAAACCATTTCAGGTCTTGAAGCTCATCAAGAGAATGCCAAGGGTGTGCAAAGCAGTAATCCGAGCAAAGGGTGGCTAGTTTGAAGAAATTAGAATGTAAAACATGTTTTCAGTTATTTCACCTTTTTTTGTTAAGTACATAACTTCATGTGTTCATTCATAGTTTTGATGCCTTCAGTGACAATCTACAATGTAAATAGTCATGAAAATAAAGAAAACGCATTGAAAGAAGGTGTATATATATATATATATATATATATATATATATATATATATATATATATATATATATATATATATATATATATATATATATATATATATATATATATATATATATATATATATATGACAACATGCAAGCCAACACCCTCTCCTACAGGCAAACTTCTTACAAGCCTAAAGGCAGAGGAGCTTCATTCTCAAACTTGGCAATCTTTTTCTGACGTTTATTGATTAGGTTTTTTTTTTTTGTTCTTTGGCCAAACGTGCTCAACGCCCTCGAAAAGCAGCTGGAGGTGGATGATGATGGCAAAAGCAGGAGGGGGAGGAGAAGAGGAGGAGGGTGCCAGTGAATCGTCTTCCTCACCCACTGCTTCCTGACATCCATCTACACACACACACACACACACACACACACACACACACACACACACACACACACACACACACACACACACACGCACGCACACACACACACACACACACACCTCCATACTGACTCAGCGTTCCAAACTCCTCACTCAAACTACCTCTAAAAGTAGTGACTCCATAATTAAAACAAGAAGCACCATAAACAATTCAGGAGCAACTCACCAACATCCTCAAAACTTGACATTCATGGTCAAAGGCAGTCATGTCCCAAAATCCTGAAAAATGTTAATTTGAAGTTAACAGTAATTCGCTCACTATTAGAACAGCAGTAGTCCAAATAAAATTCTTGCAATGTAATATTATGAAACACAAACTTAAATTGAGTCATTTTGTCTTATTTGACAAATGAGCATGTGACAATGGTGCTAGGTCACTTCAGTAGCTGATCATCAACATGGTGATCGTGCTCTGCAGTGTTTGCTTGTTCTTTGATGGATTGAATGACTTCATGGATACAATTATACTCTGTGTCTGATAGACTTGTAATTAACATGTGCTTTATATTAGTTTTATCTTGGCTTAGTGGCGTGACTTTTAAAGTCTATTCAAAAACCCATAGAGATAATCGCTAATTTAGCATGGCTTCTAACGCCATCATCGTAACAGATTTATGGCCGTATTTCTGAAACGACCATATTGTTTAAGTTTATATCAAGGTCAAGGCTTATTTCTAAAGTACCTTTAAAACCACAGCCGTCCCAAAGTCTTGTACAAGTTAAGGGAAAAAAATGCAAGGATCAACCAATAATGAAATAAATAAAAACATCTGACAGGCATATTGTAGCCAAACCTTTACCCTAAAAGGTATAATGTCTAAAGAACATGTTTTAATAGTTGGATTGAACTGAACTGTAGCTGTCAATGTAGTTTTTTTGTTTATTGTTCCTATGCGAATATCTTTACATAACTTGCAAAATATTAATAATACATTATCTCTTCATATCTAATTATAAACATATGACTTTATTTATTTATTTAATATATTTCCTTATTTCGGTATTAAGTTCATCTTGTTGCTTTTATTTTCATTTGACTTCCCTTTTGCCTTCAGCTCCCTTCTGGCTTGAGCACTGTCACCCTCACCTGTCCCTGATTGGCAATCTGGACTCACCTGTTTCACTTTTGCCAATCAGGCTCCTTTATAAACCAGCCTGCCCTGTAGTCAGGGCTCCATCATTGTTTCTTGTTGGAACTGGTTTTGTATATGCTAGAGTTTTCTCTGCACTTCCCAGGAACCTTATTCCTGTTTTGTTTTTGACATTAAGTGAAACAGGTGGTAGAGGTGAACGGCACCGTGTCCCCCCCCCCCTCTCAGTAAGCTGTGGAGTCCCCCAGGGCAGTATATTAGGGCCTTTACTGTTCCTAATATACGTAAATGACATGTCATCAGCATGCGACTGTGAATTGTTCCTGTTTGCGGATGACTCGGCCCTGCTGGTATCCGGCAAGGACAAATCACAGGTGGAAAAAATCCTCAGTGCTGAACTCCTTAGTATTTGCACCTGGCTCACTGACAATAAACTATCCATACACTTAGGTAAAACGGAATCCATCCTATTTGGGTCCCAAATCAATCTCAAGAAAGTCAGTGACTTTACTATAAAAGTGTGTGACATTGTTATCACCAGGAAAGATGAGGTCACCTACCTAGGTTCCATTCTAGAGGCTAATCTTTCCTGTGATAAAATGGCAACCAAGGTAATCAGAAAGGTCAACCAACGAACGAGATTTCTCTACAGAATCTCCTCTCTGGTCAACAAAAGCACTTTGAAGATTCTAGCGGGAACTCTCGTTCAACCCTTTTTCGATTACGCATGCACCTCCTGGTACACTAGTACCTCCAAAACCCTCAAATCTAGACTCCAAACATCCCAGAACAAGCTAGTCAGGTTACTTTTAGACCTCCACCCCAGATCACACATCACTCCAACCCAGTTCTCCAAAGTGGGCTGGCTCAGGGTGGAGGACAGAGTAAAACAACTTGCACTGAGCCTAGTCTATAAAATCCGCTACACCTCCCTGATACCTAAGTACATGTCAAACTACTTCCTTAACGTAAATGACCGCCATAACCACAACACCAGGGGGAGCTCCACTAACCACGTTAAACCCAGATTCCGATATAACAAATGTCTAAACTCATTCTCATTCCGAAGTACATGTCAAACTACTTCCTTAACGTAAATGACCGCCATAACCACAACACCAGGGGGAGCTCCACAAACCATGTTAAACCCAGATTCCGATCTAACAAAGGTCTAAACTCATTCTCCTTCTATGCCACATCAATATGGAATGCACTCCCAACAGGTGTAAAAGAAAGCGCATCTCTATCCTCCTTCAAAACCGCACTAAGACAACACCTCCAGGCAACTTCAACCTTTGACCAACACCCTCCCCCTTCCACATCCCACCTCCCCGGATTGTAAATAACCAAATGTAAATAATCAAATGTATTTCTAATGTATATACTTGTTCTTATGCTATCTGAACTCACTATGTTCTCTGCTCGCTGTACATATCCTACCAAGTCAGACCTACACTGTTTCAATGCTCATTTCTCTGATGATGCAATTGTTGATGACTAATTAAGTATGCTGTTATCAACCACACCCTCCTCATCCCACCCCCCGGATTGTAAATAATAAAATGTATATACTCCATACTTGCCAACCCTCCCGTTTTTAGCGGGAGAATCCCGATATTCAGCGCCTCTCCCGACAACCTCCCGACAGAGATTTTCTCCCGACAAACTCCCGGTATTCAGCCGGAGCTGGAGGCCACGCCCCAAAAAAAAAAAGTCTGCCGCAGCTGCGATTGGACCTGACCAGCCTCCGGGTACAAGTACTGGAGTACCAATTGCTTGCCAGGGAAGATCTTCCCCAGGAAGCAAGGATTGACCGGTTTTGGGCCATGCTAGGGAGAGATGGAAGATTCCACACTCTCATGCATTTGATGAAAGCACTTTTGTGCGTGCCACACAGCAATGCATCATCAGAGAGGGTGTTCAGCAGGTTAGAAAAATAGTGACAGAGAATAGAAAGAGGATAGACAATTCAACCCTTAACAAAGCATTGTACTTTCAAGTACAACAATGAGTAGATGAGTGTTGTGTGTGTGTGTGTATATGTGTAAATAAATGAACACTAAAATTCTATATATATATATATATATATATATATATATATATATATATATATATATATATATATATATATATATATATATATATATATATATATATATACATAAATATATATATATATATATATATATATATATATATATATATATATATATATATATATATATATATATATATATATATATATATATATATATATATATATATATATATATATATATATGTAACGGTGTAGAAACAGACGTTCATTATGCTTGATTAAATTATGAATGAAGTGTTGCAACAGCGCCTGTTGCTGGCGAGAAGTGGTATGTACTTTACCTGCGGGATGTGATCAGAACTGTGACGCCTTCCAATTGATAATCCCGTGACCCAAGTGGACTCACAGTCTCACAATTTGCACTGTTTTGCAGGACAGTGTAATAAAATAAATTCATAATCCACCTGGTGCCAGTGATATGTTGAAGCGACAGCAGTGTGGAGCTGCATTTTGCCACATACAGTTGTGGACCGTCACATACATATATATATATATATATATATATATATATATATATACAGTATATATATATATATATATATATATATATATATATATATATATATATATATATATATATATATATATATATATGAAATACTTGAGTTGGTGAATTCTAGCTGTAAATATACTCTCCTCTTAACCACGCCCCTAACCACGCCCCCAGCCACGACCCACCCCCCACCCCCGACCAAGCCCCCCCACCTCCCGATATTGGAGGTCTCAAGGTTGGCAAGTATGATATACTCTGATGATTAACTTGTGTGATGACTGTATGATGATAGTATATATTTGTACCATGAATTGATTACGTGGACCCCGACTTAAACAAGTTGAAAAACGCATTCGGGTGTTACCATTTAGTGGTCAATTGTACGGAATATGTACTGAACTGCGCAATCTACTAATAAAAGTTTCAATCAATCAATCAAAAAGTCCTGTTTACCCGCGCTATACCGGCTGTTATTTCGAACATGCATACAATTACAACTTGATACGTCACAATTTCCAGTTTCTCCTTTCAACATGTTTTTTTAAGAAGCAGAGTTTATCATCTTACCCCGTTTACATTACATAGCACCTGTTCTCAATTTATCCGCAATACACTGTAGTGGCTGGCTACGGGTGTTAGCCAATGACTTTGGCTGGGGGGCGGGAGTTCCGGGGAGAGATAGGGAAGTGACGTTGTTGATAGGCAGTAGGGGTTCGAGTATTGCAGGTGTTGTGCCTGAAAACGCACCTCTGCCATAGAATGCACCCCCTGACGCGGGAGCGCGCTTACGTCACTCGCTTACGTCACTCGTCTCGAAAAGTATATCTAAACTCGGCTGTAATCACCGAAGTGGCTGAAATCGCCTCTTTTAAATCGCCTCTTTCGGCATAAAAAAGTACATAAAGTGAAATAATCCAAGTTTTCTTTACTTTTGGATGGATTAAAAATTGTGAGCCTTTAATGATTTCGCCGTCATTCAAGTGGCTGAAATCGCCTCTTTCGGCATAAAAAAGTACATAAAGTGAAATAACCCACGTATTCTTTACTTGTGGATGGATTAAAAATTGTGAGCCTTTAATGATTTCGCCGTCATTAGATCAGATAAGGCGAAAACAATAACCAATTAATATTGGAATATTTGCTGTCCTGAAAATGTAGTATTAATTGTCTACTTTTAAATCGCCTCTTTCGGCATAAAAAAGTACATAAAGTGAAATAATCCAAGTTTTCTTTACTTTTGGATGGATTAAAAATTGTGAGCCTTTAATGATTTCGCCGTCATATCAGATAAGGCGAAAACAATAACCAATTAATATTGGAATATTTGCTGTCCCGAAAATGTAGTATTAATTGTCTACCTTGACAGCTTACTGTAAAGAATATATACACCAAAGTAAACCTCTATATGTACTTTTTTAGAGACATCAAGGAGAACGAATGTTTGCTGCTTCATTCGACGTGTTGTCGTGATCCAATACTCGTATTTAAAAAAATATGACATTTTCTTTAACTTTAAGAAGCTCATGGGTGGATGGATGAATAAATAAATGAATGCATCTGATATCTACCATTGATTTGGTTTTAAGAAGTTTCAAATTGAACATTCACAAATAACGTTAAGTACCCGAAGTACCAGAGGTGGAGTTATGATGGGGGTGCATTTTCCACAGCTGCCGTAGAATGCACCCCCCATCTGTCTCTGGCTAGGAAGGTCATAAAGACATAACACTCATCCTGGTTACTCATCATAGCCCCCTCAGTGTACAGTGAAAACCATGTGATGATCGGACCACCAGAAGTTTCAGGCAGGACGTTCAGGCCTGCTGCCTGAGAATGCACCCCCTATCTATCTCTGGCTAGGAAGGTCATAGAGACTTGGCACTCACCCTGGTGACTCATCATAGCCCCCTCAGTGCACAGTGAAAACCATGTGAAAATTGGACTACCAGAAGTGGAGTTAGGGTGGGGGTGCATTTTCAGGCAGGACGTTCAGGCCTGCTGCCTGACAATGCACCCCCTATCTATCTCTGGCTAGGAAGGTCATAGAGACTTGGCACTCACCCTGGTGACTCATCATAGCCCCCCCAGTGTACAGTGAAAACCATGTGAAAATTGGACCACCAGAAGTGGAGTTAGGGTGGGGGTGCATTTTTTACCTGCCATAGAATGCACCCCCCATCTATCTCTGGCTAGGAAGGTCATAGAGACATTACACTCACCCGCGTCAGGGGGTGCATTCTATGGCGGGGGTGCGTTTTCAGGCACAATACCTGTAAAAAAGGGGAGACGCACATTGGGGTTGTAGTGTGGTTGAATCGCATCTTGTGCAATAAAGACAAGACAACAAAGAAGTTATATGAGCCTACATTCCTGGGATCATATTACAATACTAATACTAACATTAAAAAACATTTTTTTTAATAATATCTCTGCATCTTGGGGTTCAAGACCGCCACAACCTAACACATACTGCGTAACACTACTTCATAGATTATATGCAATATATTGTGTTCCCTAAGTGGAGTGGACATAAACAAAGGTGTGTGTTGCTGAGCCCGACCTGGACATAATCTGGACTAGACCTGGTTTTAAGAACCCTTTAAACCAGGGGTCACCAACCTTTTTGAAACCAAGGGCTACTTCTTGGGTACTGATTAATGCGAAGGGCTACCAGTTAGATACACACTTAAATAAATTGCCAGAAGTAGCCAATTTGCTCAATTTACCTTTAACTCTGTTATTATTAATAATTAATTATATTTATCTTTGTGGAAACACTGATCATCTTAATGATTTCTCACAATAAATATATATAGGAACAGATAAATATCAATATGCAACACTTTATTTTTATATTTTCTTAAAGTGCACATTTTTCAAATTGAACATTTTCAAATGATCACTTCTAAGACAGTCTTGTGAAATCACAATATCCCATTTTAACTAGCTAGCCACTAACATTTTTTAACAAATCATGAATTACTTTGCACCATGTTTGTACAAATAATAACTCATGTAAAATACAAAAGTATACTCTCAAATTTTTAAATCATGTCACACTTTGAACTGGACACCAAATCTGTTATCTGTTTCTTTGTCAGTTAGTGGGAAGCCTGGCATTGCATGCTGTTAACTAGTGTGTTGTACTCTGGTGTGTAACTTGACACTGCAACTCTGAGTGAGTCTTGCAGATGTGCATCAGTGAGGCGTGTTCTGTGTTTGTTCTTGATGAAGTTCATGTCAGAAAAGGCTGATTCACAAAGATAAGATTTTTCCTCATTGTTTGCGGAACCTTCTTAATCTTTTGGACATATTTTCACAGCAATCTGGCCTTAAGCTTAATTATGATAAATGTAAAATGTTAAGGATCGGAAATCTAAAGGGAACGTCCTTTCGAATGGAATGCAAAGTGCCTGTTTTGTGGACAGATGGACCAGTTAACATACTTGGTGGTGTTGTCCCAGAAAATCTGGAAGATCTAGGCTCAGTAAATTATGATAATCGACTAAGAAAGCTGGATAAAATTATGCAATTATGGAAAGGGAAATCCCTAACCTTGTATGGTAAAATATCTATTGCCAACTCGTTAATTATTCCTCAATTTATTTATTTGTTTTTGTCATTACCAGCTCCATCACAAAACTTTTTTAAGATTTATGAGCGGAGGGTCTTCGATTTTGTCTGGAATAGCAAACCAGAAAAGATTAAAAGAAAGGTTTTGTACAAAGAGTATGAATATGGGGGCCTGAAACTTCTCAACCTTGAAGCTATGTGTCTGTCTTTAAAAGCATCAATTGTTCCAAAGATGTATTTAAACATTGAGTGGTACACAAATGTCCTGTTGGACAAAAAACATGTACTGTATCAAAAGAAATTGTATCCTTTTTTACAAGTGATCCCCTCCCAGAGAGTCTGCTGGGAAACATGGCGGGGTTCATAAAGGAAACAATCCACTCATAGTGGTGTTTTCAATTTTATGTGCCAGAAAAAAGAGACGATATTTTGCAGCAGTTAATATGGATGAACTCTAATATTGTAATAGATGGAAAGCCTTTCTTTTGGAAAAATATGTTTGAAAGAGGAATCATTTTTGTCAATGATATTATCAATGAGAATGGTAAAATTATGAAGTATGATGAATTTAGAGCTATGTATGGTGATGCTTGCTCAAGCTTTTCATTTTATCAACTAACTGGAGTAATTGGGAAAAGATGGAAACAAATAATTAATTATGGAACTACTAAATTATTAGTTTGTAAACCTCTAATAAGAAATTCTAGTTGGCAAAAAGGAACTAAAATAAATAGAAAAATATATAATTTTTATTTAATAAAGAAATCTTTGAAGGCTGCCTCATACAACACAAATGGAAAATGGGAGGACTTTTTTGACTGCCCGTTGCCATGGGATGCCATATTCAAACTAATCTATAAAACCACTATCGATGTGCAAAATCGTTATTTTCAAATTAAAATTATTTATAACTTCTTACCCACAGGGAAAATGTTAAAATTATGGAATATGACAGAGTCAGATGATTGCCGATTTTGTTGTCAGGAGCCTGAATCCACCCTACATTTGTTTTGGTATTGTCATATTGTGTCTTTGTTTTGGGTGGAAGTTGAAAAAATGTGTTTAAGGATTGGTTTGTTTATGAAGCTTAATGTGGTTTCTGTTATTTTAGGAGAGTTCATTGACAATCATGATTTAGTCAATTTAATTTTAGTACTCGGTAAAATGTTTATTTTTAAGGCCAAAAACAGATATTCACTTAGTATTACTTTCTTTAAAACATTTATTCAGTATTTTCTAACTTTAGAAAGTTACATGGTTGAAAACGATAATGATGCCAAAAAACATTAAAAAAAGATGAGAAGTCCTCAAAGGCTTATTTTGAAAGTATAATTATGTTTATAGATTATATGATATCTGTTGTTGTGTTCCCTAATTTGAGTGACCTGGACATAATCTGGACTGTACATAAATGCTTATTTTGAAAATGTAATTTTGTTTATAAATTATATGCAATCTGTTGTGTTCCCTAATTTTTTTCTGTGTACATGCATGAAGGTGTGTGTTGCTGAGTCCGACTTGGACATTATCTGGACTGGGCCTGGTTTAAAAAACCCTTTAAACAAATCTAATTTCATTGACAACCTGGTCTGTTGAAGATAAGGCCCTTTTTTAAAATAAATAAACAACATTTTCTTGGATAAAAAAGAAAGTAAAACAATATAAAAATAATTACATAAAAAATAGTAATTAAGGAAAATGTTAGTGGACCAGCAGCCTATACAATCATGTGTGCTTCAGGGACTGTGTCCCTTGCAGATGTGTTGTCTATGTTGTGGGAACCAGAATATTGGTAGCAGAAAGAAATAACCCCTTTTGTGTGAGTGGGTGTGGATGAGTGTGCATGGGGGAGGTTTTTTGGGTTGATGCACTGATTGAAAGTGTATCTTGTGTTTTTTCTATGAAGATTTAATTTTTAAATTTTTTTTTTATTAATTTTTTTTTTTTAGAACAGGCCCGCGGGCGACTCATCTGGTCCTTACGGGCGACCTGGTGCCCGCGGGCACCGCGTTGGTGACCCCTGCTTTAAACAATCTAATTTCATTGACAACCTGGTCTGGTGAAGATAATGTCCTTTATTTAAAAAAATAATAATACATTTTCTTCAACAAAAAAGAAACTAAAATAAAAACAGTTACATGGAAACTTGTAATTAGTGAAAATTAGTAAAATTAATAACTAATTATTTAATAATTAATTAACCGTGTGCTTCACGGACTGTATTCCTTGCAGACTGCATTGATATATATTGTAGGATCCAGAATGTTAATAACAGAGGGAAGGAGGGAGGATTTTTGGGTTGGTGCACTAACTGTAAGTGTATCTTGTGTTATTTATGTTGATTTAATAATAATTAAAAAACAAAAATACAAAAAACACATGCTACTGTGTTTTAATGTTGGTCATTATGGTGGGAAAGTCAGGTGTTTTCTGAGGTGCTACTTGGTGAAAAAAGTTTGAGAACTATACTGCAGTATATATTAAAGACCGAAATGGAGCCACAACATGTAAGTGTGATGTCTGTAATGTGCACAAAATTGCAATAAAAGCCTACAGCGATTTCCAATTATCTAAGTGAGTAGGATGAATAATATTATTTTAAAGTGTTGAAAAGAAAAGTTTTTAACTTCGAGACGCACCAATGTGGTGCTGGGGCGCCCTCCAGTGGCACTGATGATAAAGTGCATGATGAGAGGGGGGTGGAGACAGACTTCATCCCGAGGAAAAAAATTCAAACGCTCTTCCTGGAAATATCAGAGAACCCGCCACAACTTAACCACATGACATATGGCAGACAAAGTACGGCTCTCCTCCTCCGCAACGAGCGCGTTTGTAATCCAAAAAAAAAAAGCCACCACCACCCCCCACCCCCGCCCCCTAAAATTGTGCAACACTGCGCCACTTGGGCAAGACTGAGCGCATTGATTGACACAAACGCTGATTGCGACATCGCACCTTCCCGTAAAAAAAACTATTTCCTACCAGACGATGCAAATCAGAATTTGGGTAAAAAAAACAAATACAAATATAAAAATATATATATAAAAAGGACAATCGAAACACTCCAGTGCGCAAAACTTGTAATGTGTCTACATATGCGCACACATCCGACATGATGGATGTTCAAACCGGAGAGTTTGTGTCCAAAAAGGCCTGCAACAATGCACAATGTTGCAGGCCTTTTAATTGACTGCGTGCGCTAAATATTGCCTGGCAGACATATAATTGATATTTCTTACCTTTACATCCATCACCTTGCCCAAACATCTGCCTGGGAATATGCCTCATAGTTTTTTCATTCCAAAAACAAGCATCTCCTCTCTTCTGGCGCAAAAACAAACCAGTCCAAAAAAAAAAAACATCGCTTCCACTGCACATCCATGACGGCAAACATGCGCATGCCGGCAGTGGAGGTGTTGGCCCATGGGCAAGGCATGATCGCTTCTCCTCCTCCTCCTCCAATACCAGGAACCATCTGGTGGGGAAAAAAATCGCACGATCATTGAAGATACGAAACGGAAGGGATTGACGGAACCTCCTATCCAATCCGCTCCACGCATGAGAGGAAGGTCCACGCAGGCACTCCGCAGAAAAAACTGCGCAGTTTTAATTCTCATGTTTTCTCTTGTGTCCCCGCTGAAGGGCCCTTTGCCTTCCTTTCCTCCTCCCTTCCTCTGCTTTCTCTCTTCCCCGCATGCAGGTTTATTTTCGGTGGAAGAGTCTTGGACATTAACCGCCCCGCCTCCATAGTCACATACTGTATAAAAAAAAAAGAAAAAAGAAAAAAAAAGGGAAAAAAAAAAAGAAGTTCAAAACTGCATAAATGTTATGCAGAAGTGGACGTCAGGTTTCCCCCACTCCTATAAATGTTTGTTAAAGTTTCAAAGGAGATGGAGTGCTAATTTGTTCCACAAAAATAACTTGCAGACAAGTAAAAACAGCAGGCAGGAAAGGATTAATTACCTCATTTGAAACGTTGCTCCAATTAAGACAGTGTAACATATATCCATCCATTTTCTACTGTATTATCGTCATAAATTGTTTCAACACAAACATTATGTTATGATTTGTTGTTATGTTTGTTGGAAACCTTAATTTAAAAAAAAAAAAATCATTATTATATTGTTGCTATACTACAGGGGTGTCAAACTCATTTTAGATCGGGGGCCATATGGAGAAAAATGTACTGCCAAGTAGGCCGGACTGGTAAAATCACGGCACGATAACTTAAAAATAAAAACAACTTCAGATTGTTTTCTTCATTTAAGAATATAACAAGCACATTCTGAAAATGTACAATCATAATGTTGTTGGGTTTTTTTTACACTTACATGTTGCGTTTAATAGTATTCTATCTTTATGTGTTGTTATTTAAAAACAACTTCAGATTGTTTTCTTCATTTAAGAATATAACAAGCACATTCTGAAAATGTACAATCATAATGTTGTTGGGTTTTTTTTACACTTACATGTTGCGTTTAATAGTATTCTATCTTTATGTGTTGTTATTTATACTTTCTGAATAAATTACGTGATAAAGTTCATCAGTCAACTCATCTGTGTTAATTTTCAAGATAAAACAATAATATCAAAATCAAATTACAGGATGTTATTTATGTAGTTTGCTCATTTTCCTCGACTGGTGCACTAACATCATGTGGTTTTTTTTTTACATATGTAGCATCATCTCTAAAGATACTAAGAATTGCTATTGCAACATCTTGTGGACACATTTAGAACAGCGATTTCTTTCATTCAAAAATTTCGGCTAAATTTTTATACTTAGCAAACTCATTTCGCGGGCCAGATAAAACCTGTTCGCGGGCCTGATCCGGCCCACAGGCCTTACGTTTGACACCCCTGCAATAACCTAATCGTGTGTCATTTTAAATACATTTTCTGCATTTATTAGTTAACATTATGTTTCTGTGTGGCATTAATAAAGATAATGGCTCAGATTTATATCACCTTTTTCTAGACACTTCACAGTGAAGTAAAAAAATGATCATTCATTCACACATACATGGTGGTAAGCCTCATTTGCAGCGAAAGCTGCCCTGGGGTAGACTGACAGAAGCGTGGCTTTTCCTCCCACCATCAAACATTCATACACAGTGTGAACGGCACTGGGAGCAAGGCGGGGAAGTGTCATGCATGAGGAGTGAGGACACAACAGCTGTGACTTTGGATGGCAAAAGCTGTAATCGAACCAGGAACCTTCAAGTTGCTAGACGGCCGCTTTACCATCTGAGCCATGTTGGTCTGGACCACAGGATGTAGACACAGGAGACGGCGTGCAGGTAAAAATGTATTTGATAAAAAAAACTAATGCAGCTATATGGAGTGCACACAAAACAAAAAAATAGTGCAGCTAGGAGTGCACACAAAAGACAAAGAGAGTGCAACAGGTAAGTGCACATAAGGGAAAAACATGAGACATAGCGGTGCAAAGCACAAAGATCAAGCAATGATCCAGAGGACAGGGCTTGCATAAAAATCATCCTGATTGGCAATCAGGGACAAGGAAAGAAGCCAATACCAATACAGGAGAAATAGTGGCAAAATAAGGCAAACGGAAACAAAAATAAGAGCACTGGACAGGAAATAAAACAAAATACCAGAAACGATGAGAGATCATGACAAACATGGGTAAAGTTGGAGTAATGTAGTTCATATTCTACATGCACCTGAGCTTCCCAGCATGTTTTATGGTTGCTGAGTTGTAATTGTGTGTTTTACATGTTGCTATTGTGTATTGATTTCTTCTGATGTCCCACACAGAGTTGTACTAATGTACTGCTATTTTTTTGTTGGCACTGGTTGACCATGAGTGAGAGCGTTACTGTAGTGTACTAATAGACCAGGGGTATTCAAAGTGGGGCCCGGGAGCAAATTCTGGCACGCAGCTAGTTTTTTTATTGGCCCTCGACATATTCTGAAAATTAAATGAATTCACCATTAACTAGGTATATTAGCTATAATACTATTTGTTATGTCACGTACTATGTAAAACAAACGCTAAGAACACAATGTTTTTAATTCAAATAGCTTGGCATAAACTGATGTACATTAAGTTGGTTGGAGCATCTTTAATGTAAAAAATGAATCAAAGTGGTCCCAACATTCTTTTGTTTTTTCATCTCGTGGCCCACTGTGGAAAAAGTTTGGATAATCTTTTAGTGTACTATTGCTGCCACAAATATTTGAATAGTATTTTTATGAAAGTAATTATTTACTATATCTAAAGGAAAACTGCACTTTTCCCCCCCAAAAATGGCTATCATTCACCTTCTTTTTGTAAGACAAGGACACATGCTTTTCTGTTTTTTTTATACATTCTACCTAGTAAATAAACGCTAGCAAAACTCAGCTAACATTGAAGCCAAAGGGAGTCACTCTATTCCGCCTATAAAGCGCTATAAAAAATATGCAAAAACCTCCATCATCAATTTATACAAACAGTGTAGTAACAGACACATTCATAATAACATGTAATATTTATGTATTTTGGTCATTTTAAGCATACGGCTGCAGGTTAATTTCACAGACTTATTACAACGTTCACTCTTCTCTTAACAACACTTGTGTGCATCATGCATAAGCATCATGCAGCAGTATTGCGAAGTGCTAAACAAGAAATACAAACTACAACAATCACTTACTGTACAATATCTGCTCTCAGTGGGATGCCTAATGGGATGTTTATATTTTCACGTTTGGGTGAAGAATTCATCATAATCCTGCCGCAGGTAAAAAAAAATAAAAAATTAACAAATCAGTGCTGCAAACAAGCATTTTTTCGTGTATTTCTGATCATCTCTGAGTCGAAGTTGTCAAAGTTGACCAACCTTTCGGTTTATGGCCACATCCTTCTACGGTCCTGGTTAGAGCCATGATTTGTAATCCAGAATGAACTTTTACCAATTTAGAGGAGATGCAGCAGCAGCATCTCAGTAAGTCACAACCTTAGGCAAAAGTTCTTAAACTTTTTGACCGCAAGGTCCAACATTTCCACTACAGAGGGGCCCGAGACCCATTCAAATATTAACACTAGTAATCTTACTCTTGATTTTAATTGTATTCAATAATTATATCTAACCGAAAGTACTTTAACAGGATAAACCTTATTTAATGATATAAAACCGTGTGCTAATCACAAAGATTAGTATCAAGGCTTAGGTCTGGCTGATTACAAAAATGAATTCTAACCAAATATACTACATAAGATTAGAAAAATACATTTACATGCACATATGCAGCTGTAAAATAAATACATTCTTACTACATTTATAATAAATAATAAAAATATGTTTCTTCAATAAACTGTCAATAAAAAAAGTGCAAATGAAAATACCGCTTCACTGCTTTAGTCATAATTTTTGTGCTCAAGAAACTTCTGATTTTTTAGCTCCAGACTTCTTCTTCTTCTTTGTGTGATATTGTCATCACTGCCATAAGTGGTGGAAAAGTGTACTACAGCTGAGTATCGCTGAGGCCCATACAGACCACAGCTGAAAAACAGATATTTATTGGGCGGCCCTCTAAGGGCGCTCGTGACCCCGCCTCTATGGTTGAAAACACTGAGCTAAGGTACCTCTCTGTGATCACGACGTCACTAAAAAGTAGTTTGCCTGCTTTAGAACTTATAACAAAATATCGCTAATACTTGGGTAATATTTAGCTCACAAGATGTAAATGGAGTATTGTTGGCAGTTTTTTGATGGGTATCATGGGTGGAATAGTGTATTCCCATTAGTTGCATTTATAGCACCCTGTACTTGTCACGTATTACAGATAGATGCAGAAAAAAAGAAACATGAGTTCCTGTTTTTGGGATTGTGAATAACAGGCAAAATTCTTGTAATACTATTAAATATTGCTCAGATACATATTCACTAAGTAGGTTATAAATGTGGCACTGAATGAAAATTGACAGCAAAGCATATCCAATAAGACCAGGAAATGTGTTAAATGTACATTAGAATCATCTTAGGTTCCCTTTAAGTGCAAGCACATGAACATTTTGACTAAAGAAATAAAGATCATTCTTACAACTCAATTTTGTTTGTTGGCTGATCATACATGTTAGCAGATGTATTGCGAGGGCTGTCTAAATGGGGGGAAAAAAACATACCAGGAATTTTTTGACATCTTTATGCAATTATTATCCTCTTTGTTACTTCTCAGCTGGTTAAAAAGTCCACTATTAAAACATTGTACGACTGTCCATACCCTGGAAGACATGTTATTTTGGACACAGTTCGTCGGACAAAACTCATCCAATTAAGAGGTAAATTCATGCAAATACTTAACTGAACAATAAATCAATTAGAATGTCAAACTTGACCAGATCAGCTTTTCTTAATTTTTGTCTTCAATATTGTGAACACTCCCAACTTTGAAGAAACACTTTGACTAAAGTCCATGCATGCTTGGATTATTTTGGTGTGGAGGAATTGCACAGATGCCTACTGAAGCCCAGGTGTCCCAATACTTATGGTCATGAGCATGTCCTGCACGGGCTTCTGTAGGAGCAGCTTCTTAATGAAAGCAATGTGTATTCCTGTGTTTTTTTTTCATTCAGAGCTCAAAACAAACACCACAAAATAATTCCTATAGCATCTTCTCCCCCTTCTTCTTCCCCCAAATAAAGCTTGTATGCATCAAACCACAAGACAGCCTGCAAAGAAGCAAATTTAAATGCGGATTCCGCCGCTCTTCTACCTCCCAGTCACAAACAAGGAGACCACCATTGTCTCCACAAAGACAGAGTGGTCTCTGATAAAGAGCCTCTAAAGCTGGAGGAAGTCTGTTTGGGCTTTCAGGGAACAATCCTTAAGTATGAATACGACCTTGAACTCACCCCTGCCCCCTCACACCCCTCGTTCTCTATACCGTACCATTCTTCCTCCCTACTCACTTCTTGTTTTTCTTCTCTCCCTCCCTTAGCAGCAGGGACATCCGGGGTCTGAAAGATTGTGTCTTTTCTGCGAGGCTTCATTAAAATTCATTTGTTTGAATAGGTTCATTCCTCCCGCCTCCGTCCTTTTTTTTCTGCTTTTCCAGCTTGCACAGGAATTTGCATGAAAATAGAAGCTCTCTCACCTTGATTAGCCGGTGCTCACTGTTTGTGTGTGAGGGATTAAGAGTTTTGTAAAAAAAATACAAACGTGTGGATAAGCGTGTGAGTCTGTCAGTTGTCCAGACTCATGAGGAGAGCTGCTCCTCTCTTGATCCAGTGATCCGGATTGACGGCGCCAGATTTCAGTTCCACGGCGATCACAAAGGAAGCTCTGCCCGCCCCGCCTGAACGTACAGGGAAGTAGTAGCAAGGACACAGGTAAATGTCTGCAAACGAGAAGGGAGAGGCACACTAGGTTAAAGTGAATGTCAATCGCAAAGTTAACTGAAAGCTAAAACATGGCTCTCACTCTTGGCCATCTTCTTGCGGTTCTCCACAGGCTTGAAGTTGATGGCGGGAATGGGACACACCATCTGCATGGGCTCGGCCTCCACCAGACACACCGCCTTTTTGTCCCAGGCGGCCCCCTCCAGGTGCAAACCTCGCACATACACTCCATCCTGGAGGCAGCCAATGTGATATTTAAATATTGCTAGCAAACAAATGAGAATGTGTGGCTAGTAAGAAGTCACCTTTGGTGGGTTTTGGATTTGACTCTCGTCCACATTGCACACTGTAAAGTCCCAGGAGAGTGTGTCAACTGATACCTGCAGATAGGTGAGGTTTACAAAAATACACCAAAAATCCTCTTTTAGTTACCTGCCAGGTGTAGTCACTGGGTGCGTTGTCGATTAAAGCAAATAACCACAGAGTTCTTTCTTTAGATGCAGGCAATAAAACATTGTCCATGGCTGTAGGCAACCGCCTGATGTATAACTCCACGCAGTGGCAGTAGCTGCATCTTAAGTATAATTGGTCAGCATCCAAAGGCTTTATCGAGCTGCAGCAAAGTGATATTATATCAGATTGTAGGTGTTTTTTTTATCCTTTATATTTTGTCGTGTTGCATTTTTGTTACGTTTTGCTTGATTTCAAAAGATGTTGATCGAGGAGGTTGTCAGAGAAAAGAGCGACGTTCAAATGTTCAGTGTTTTATCATTCATAGTTATTAACATTGTAAATCCTACATTCTTTAATGTTAGGTAAATTCTAATCAGTACTAACCGATTCTAGCTCTGATACAAAATATGGTTGCTCTAATCTTGCGAGACTTCTGTGATGACGTCATACGAGAATGCCGTTCTCATTTGCGACTGACAGAGCAACAAGGCAGACAGCACCAAAAGAGTAGGGCTGCAACTAACAACTAATTTGATAATCGATTAATCTGTCGATAATAATCGGATAAAAGAGACAAACTACATTTCTATCCTTTCCAGTATTTTATTGAAAAAAAAACAGCATACTGGCACCATACTTATTTTGATTATTGTTTCTCAGCTGTTTGTAAATGTTGCAGTTTATAAATAAAGGTTTATAAAAAAAACACACAAAAAAAAAATTGCCTCTGCGCATGCGCATAGCATAGATCCAACGAATCGATGACTGAATTAATCGCCAACTATTTTTATAATCGATTTTAATCGATTTAATCGATTAGTTGTTGCAGCCCTAATATATATATATATATATATATATATATATATATATATATATATACCGTAATTTCCGGACTATAAGCCGCTACTTTTTCCCCTCGTTCTGGTCCCTGCGGCTTATACACGGGTGCGGCTTATTTACGGCCTGTTCTTCTCCGACACCGACGAAGAGGATTTCGGTGGTTTTAGTACGCAGGAGGAAGACGATGACACAATGATTAAAGACTGACTTTTCATATACCGGTAGGCTGGTTATTTTGATAACGTACAGGTGAGCACTTTGTATTACTTTGCACCGTTGTATTATTTGTACTCTGCACGAATGCTGTTCACCATGTCAAAGATGTGAAAGTTTGATTGAATGATTGAAAGATTTATTGTTAATAAATGGGACGCTTTGCGTTCCCAAACAGTCATCTCTGTCCCGACAATCCCCTCCGTGGTAGCAGGAACCCCTATATACTACGGTAATTACACATCAAAACCCTGCGGCTTATAGTCAGGTGCGGCTTATAGTCCGGAAATTACGGTATATATATATATATATATATACACACACACACACATACATACACTCTTCACATTTTGGAAATAACACCCTCTCTCCAATTATTGCCTGCTTCCAATTACTGTCCTATTGTTGCGGTTTAGGCACAAAAAAAAAGCATGGCTGTATTTAGAGCTTTCAGGTTATACATGTAACTATTATGATGATACTTGTGTGCCAGTGTATGTTTTGGTAATTAAATTTTATTTCGTGAATGGAAATTGATCAACAAAAAAAGGACTACTTTATTTGAATTTCATTTTAGCATACAAAAAATAAAAATGAAAATAATTTTTTGTTGTCGAAAAGCGATAACTACATCTAAAAACAACAATTTCATATTTCCTATAACAAAAAATGCAGTCCCCAGTAAACAGAACTGGAACAACAGACAGATGTTTTATTTTACGACACCGAAACTGGATTTTAAAGACAGGATTGCTGACTAGTCTGGAGGAAAAAAATACTATGCTATTGTGATGCATCGTGTGTAAACAAATCCTTTTTTGTCACAGGCAGATATGCAGATATCGTAGTAATTATGCCCGTTTTTACTTTGGTGTCGGAATATGAAAAAACATTTGTTTTGGTCTGTTTTCCGTTTAAATTATTTTCTTTATTTTCAATAACCATTGACACACTGACCCTTGTGTGGCATCACTGGCTCACCTTGTGTTGCCGAGCGGCTGACTGCAGCACGGCAGTAAGGAAGCCATTGGGAAAGGTAAAGCCCGACAGCCAGAACAGGTTGGGGGGCTGGGCCTGCTCAGCCCAGCGTGAAAACTGAAGAACTCGCTGGCAGAGGTCGCGGGTCCACGCCGCCAGCAGCTTTAGAGAGGGGTACGCCTGGTGGACAGAAACCGTGCACAGTCACTTTTAATCAACTTTGTTTGCTCTGTGATAGCGTTGCAGGGTGTACATGCAAGGTTGAATAAGTAAGACATTCAGGCTGTCATTGCATATAGAGTGAAAGAGAAAAGAAAGAGCACATGGAAAAAAGTAACTACCTCCCCCCCTTTTTTTTTTCTTACAAAGAAGCTCAGTTGGAGGCAGAAAACCTAATAGCTGTCCAGTGCTCTTAAAAAAAAGGAATGCACACACAAACACGCACCCAGCAGTAATGAGCCTTTGACCGGCGCTCAATAAGCTCAGAGTCTTTTTCAGAAAGGGCAGGCCATGAAAGTTTTATTTTACTTATTACACCACAATTATGTTGTTGGCTTTGTTGCAGCATTCAAAGCCAGCTAATGTGTTGACTAATTACACATTTAATAACAGCTTCAAGGATGGAAATACGATATAAAAGAAGAAAATGTATACATATTTATCCATCCATCCATTTTCTTCCGCTTATCGGAGGTCGGGTTGTGGGGGCAGCAGCCTAAGCAGAGAAGCCCAGACTTCCCTCTCCCCAGCCACTTCGTCCAGCTCCTCCGGGGGTATCCAGAGGCATTCCCAGGCCAGCCGGGAGACATAGTCTTCCAAACGTGTCCTGGGTCTTCCCCGTGGCCTCCTGCCGGTCGGACTTGCCCTAAACACCTCCCTAGGGAGGCGTTCGGGTGGCATCCTGACCAGATGCCCGAACCACCTCATCTGGCTCCTCTCGATGTGGAGGAGCAGCGGCTTTACTTTGAGCTCCTCCCGGATGACAGAGCTTCTCAGCCTATCTCTAAGGGAGAGCCCCGCCACCCGGCGGAGGCAACTAATTTCAGCCGCTTGTACCCGTGATCTTGTCCTTTCGGTCATAACCCAAAGCTCATGACCATAGGTGAGGATGGGAACGTAGATGACCGGTAAATTGAGAGCTTTGACTTCCGGCTCAGCTCCTTCTTCACCACAACGGATCGATACAGCGTCAGCATTACTGAAGACGCTGCACCGATCCGCCTGTCGACCTCACGATCCACTCTTCCCTCACTTGTGAACAAGACTCCCAGGTACTTGAACTCCTCCACATGGGGCAAGATCTCCTCCTCAACTTGGAGATGGCACTCCACGGAATGTAGATATTATTGTAGAGAAAATGTGTGAGTGTGCATCTGCGTGCATGTCTGTCACCTTCTCCCAAAGTGGTGGAACTCGGGCGTCGTACATGCAGTTGAAGGTCTCCTCCAAGCTCGATGACATTACCACCAAGCCTTTGATTCCCTTCTCCAGCTCTACTAAGGACGATCTAACACACAAACATTCAACATGCTAATCTGCTACATTTACCCCCTTCAGTCGTGCACATTTTGCATATTTGGACACAGAATGTTTTTTGACATATACCAGCTGCAAAATAACACAACGTAACACAGAGATCATACATGATGGTGCTCAACAAGGAGTTGTATCTCTGGATCTCTTGCAGTAGAACCACATCCAACGGTGAAGGATCTAAAAAGAGCGAGCTGGCACCCTCGTAGTCGATCACAGCGGGGATTGTCTGGCGCACGTCGGCCAACAGATCCAGCACCTGGAGACAGTAAAAAACAGGTATACTCAGTTGAAGACAACAATGAATTTGATACATTCCCCCATGGGTGAGATTCCTGCAAAGAAACTAAAAGATGTGCTATGCCACGTCGGAGTTGTAATTTATGCAACCAAGTAATGGAGAACTCAGCTGGCCCATAAAGGCGTACGTTCTGCACACATAACACTGATAAGCATCTCTAAGTGTTGCATAACCAAATTACGGGCGTCGCTCTGTAGCAGGCCAAGATTTGTTTCCTTAGGAAATTGTCCTTATGGGTCTTGCTACGAATAGAACGTAACTGTGTTAGAGACAAAAAAGTGAGTCAAATCTTTTTTTTTTTTCTTTCTTTTTTGTTTGTCCTGTCCAGCTTCTCAGGCAAATCATATAGTTGATGTAGATGCCCATATCGGCTGTACAGATTTACTTTACTAAAGAGAAGTGTTTGGTACTTCTCTTGTTGCCTTATTTGTATTTGACTTTATTAAGTGTATTTATATTATCATTTGGTGCAGCCGGGCCGGAGCAGGAGGGGATAGAAAGAGGAAAAAAAGGAAGAGGGGGAAATTGTGGGGACAAGTGGGGGATAAGACAGAGAGAAAAAAACAACAACAGCAAACACAACAACAATAATAACAATAGAACATCAGCAAATACGATATGAACAAATATGATAGTAAAAGCGATAGCAAAGAAGCAGTTAGTGAAATAAATAACAATACAGAAATGACAATGAGCATTATTACACTACAAATGGAGCAATACAAATACCAATAGAAATAACACTATTGATAATGAATAATAACAATAATTTACCTCTATTATCAACAATACATTTGTTCAAATGTAACAATACATATATATATAATGATAACTTGAAATACAAAGAAAAGCAGATAAATGGAGGGGAATAAAGAGAAGCCAGCTATATTAACCTTGCAGATTGTTATAGTAACAATAGGTTAAGCTTTGTCAGTGTGCCATGTGTTACCCAGTTTCCCCTAGGGTAACAACATTAATATATGTTTGATGAAATGTGATTATATGCATGAGTGTATGTATGTATATGTACTTGTATATGTACAGTATGTATGTTTGTACAGTGAATGTATATGTACAGTATGTATATATGTATGTTTGTACAGTGAATGTATATGTACAGTATGTGTATATGTATGTTTGTACAGTGAATGTGCGTGTGGATGTACGAACTTTGAGTGTGTAGGTATGTACTGTATTTGTGTATGTATGTGGGAGCGTAGGTACCTATGTATGTATGAATAACTGTGTATGTGAGTATATATGTGTATTTGTATGTACAATGTAGTCAAATCTCTTTTATTCTCACCACACCTTTTCCTCCCGACTGGGACCAGACCCTGCTGTGCTGGCGCTGGTCACCTGGGGCTGCAGGGACAGCAGTGTGTCAAACAGGGACTTTGTCTCGGCGATCTGGCTGGCAATGTCAGCATTTGGGTGCTGGCCAAACAAGTCGGGGTGCTCTGTGGGCGGCAGCATGTTTATGAAGTCCTTGTAGGAGGACAGGGGTCCATCGTGAGGGATGTAATATGAGGATAAGGTGGACAACCTAAGAGGAGAATTCAGATAAATTGTTTGTTAAAAGCATTGAACTAAAGCAATATAAGGAAAGTGTCAGCCACTCGATGTCCACATGGTGGTGCTGCCATGCTGCAAACGTGAGGGAGCATGAAAGCCAAAAGTGTATTTTGGGAAAATGTGTCAGAAATATATATATGTATGTATACTGGCTGTATAGAGTATGGAATAAGCCTGTGTGCCCATTACTTGAAGTGAGTCTCAGCAACAGCTGCCTCGCAGAAGTAGTCGTTGATATAGGTGGTGAGAAGGCGTCTGTCCCAGTCGTCAGTCACATGACCTCCATAGTTCACCTCTGCGATGAGATACTTGAGGGCGTCCCAGGGTATTTGCTCATACTCGTTCAGGTACAGACTGAGCAGATTCTCGCTGACCTGCAGGAGACGACATAACATTATCAGCTTGAATTAGACAACAGCATCAACACTTGTTACCTCAAAGTCTGAATTGTTGAATCCATATATAATGTTCCAGCCCAGCTGCAGGAACTTATTTCTTTCCAGAAGAATACTGTGAAAAAAGCAGAGGGAGAAAAGCAGCTTCCTGTAGAAGACTGGTTTGGAGCAGCGGGTGAACTGAGTCTCGGTCACCAGATGGTAGAGACGCTTCATGTTGGCTTTTACTCCCTGAGGACAACGCGGGGCAGACATGATACACATATGCATGTGTGTGTATGCTGTATGTCCATATTGTGGTGGTCACACAGTGTTCCAGGCTCTACCTTTGGAGGCTCTGTGGTCATCTTGATGCCCGCCTGCAAGATGTTGATGGGAAAATCAGGATGTGGTGAAGAACTGAGCCAAAGTCGGAAGTCTGTGTGGGGCTTCTCCACATCTAACTGATCCACCAGCTTATCAAGCTCGGGCATCCAAGAGAGTGAAAGGTGGCAATTGGCAAGAAAGACCCAGTGGCCTAGGGCAGAAAATTTGAAAAAATAGGCACTCAGTAGTTAGACCGCTTCCAAGGCATTTGTCACATGTAAAATATAGGATCTCATTAGGAAACAAGACAGATACCCTTTTGGACGCCCTCTTTGATCATTTTCCTGGCAAAAGGAGCCTGGCCCTGACCCAAGGAAAGAGCGTGAAAATGTTTGCTCATGCCCGATGTCTCGGCCAGCAGCAGCAGCGCTCCTGTGGGGTCCACGCCAGGAGACAAGACAAAGACCAGCGGAGACGTGCACGAGGATTCATCCACGACCTGGTGTGAAAACAGAGTTCGGGATCAGCACAGAGTGAGTAACAAGACGTTGTTTAATGCGTACTCACAGCCTTCATGTCGAGAACGGGTGGCTCTACAAAACGAGGCCCCAGGTTGTTGACAATAAAGGTGGTGGAACAGAACAAGACACGGTCTGACCGCAGAGAACGGACTATGAGCATCCTCTGAAGCTCGTTACAGCTGTTCTCCCAGTCTCCTGCAGGGACCAGACAGAAGGAACATGGCTTACTGAAGGGCAGTTTGGGAGCAAAAATGGAAAACCAGTAAAGGGGGATTGATGGGGGGAAAAAAAATTCCTGAGAGAGGAGCAGTTGAATTTAACAATCATTATTGTGTCTATTGCTACACCACACCATCATGTACAAATGTCTAATTAGAAACTAACAGCAACAACACTCAAAATGTGCAATTAAGTTTGTGCAGCTGTAGCACAGTAGAAAAAGTAAAGCATTGATGCAGTCGGAATGACACAACTGTATGCCTTTTGTGCTATCTTTGGTAGGGCTGCAGGGACAGGGAAGAAATGTGGTTAGAGAAGTCAGCATGTTGGATAACAGCCAAGGAAGGTCACATTGTGTGCAGGTCAGAAGATAGTGTAAATATCTCAAATTTAATATCAGTAAGTGATTTTTATTCAAGTTTGGAGATCACTACAAATAATGTTTTGGGTTTTTTTGTTGCTAGAAGATGGTGGGCCAATCCTTCACAAGCGTTCAGGATCCTGGTCATTTATACAAACCCCGTTTCCATATGAGTTGGGAAATTGTGTTAGATGTAAATATAAACGGAATACAATGATTTGCAAATCCTTTTCAACCCATATTCAATTGAATGTACTACAAACACAAGATATTTGATGTTCAAACTCATAAACTTTATTTTTTTTTGCAAATAATAATCAACTTAGAATTTTATGGCTGCAACACGTGCCAAAGTAGTTGGGAAAGGGCATGTTCACCACTGTGTTACATCCCCTTTTCTTTTAACAACACTCAATAAACGATTGGGAACTGAGGGAACTAATTGTTGAAGCTTTGAAAGTGGAATTTTTTCCCATTCTTGTTTTATGTAGAGCTTCAGTCGTTCAACAGTCCGGGGTCTCCGCTGTCGTATTTTACGCTTCATAATGCGCCACACATTTTCGATGGGAGACAGGTCTGGACTGCAGGCGGGCCAGGAAAGTACCCACACTCTTTTTTTTTACGAAGCCACGCTGTTGTAACACGTGCTGAATGTGGCTTGGCATTGTCTTGCTGAAATAAGCAGGGGCGTCCATGAAAAAGACGGCGCTTAGATTGCAGCATATGTTGTTCCAAAACCTGTATGTACCTTTCAGCATTAATGGTGGCTTCAGAGATGTGTAAGTTACCCATGCCTTGGGCACTAATGCACCCCCATACCATCACAGATGCTGGCTTTTGAACTTTGCGTCGATAACAGTCTGGATGGTTCGCATCCCCTTTGGTCTGGATGACACGATATCGAATATTTCCAAAAATAATTTGAAATGTGGACTCGTCAGACCACACAACACTTTTCCACTTTGCATGAGTCCATTTTAGATGATCTCCGGCCCAGAGAAGCCGGCGGTGTTTCTGGATGTTGTTGATAAATGGCTTTCGCTTTGCATAGTAGAGCTTTAACTTGCACTTACAGATGTAGCGACGAACTGTATTTGGTGACAGTGGTTTTCTGAAGTGTTCCTGAGCCCATGAGGTGATATCCTTTAGAGATTGATGTCGGTTTTTGATACAGTGCCGTCTGAGGGATCGAAGGTCACGGTCATTCAATGTTGGTTTCCTGCCATGCCGCTTACGTGGAGTGATTTCTCCAGATTCTCTGAACCATTTGATGATATTTTGGACCGTAGATGTTGAAATCCCTAAATTTCTTGCAATTGCACTTTGAGAAACGTTGTTCTTAAACTGTTTGACTATTTGCTCACGCAGTTGTGGACAAAGGGGTGTACCTCGCCCCATCCTTTCTTGTGAAAGATTGAGCATTTTTTGGGAAGCTGTTTTTATACCCAATCATGGCACCCACCTGTTCCCAATTAGCCTGCACACCTGTGGGATGTTTCAAATAAGTGTTTGATGAGCATTCCTCAACTTTATCAGTATTTATTGCCACCTTTCCCAACTTCTTTGTCACGTGTTGCTGGCATCAAATTCTAAAGTTGATTATTATTTGCAAAAAAAAAAAAGTTTATCAGTTTGAACATCAAATATGTTGTCTTTGTAGCATATTCAACTGAATATGGGTTGAAAATGATTTGGCTATCATTGTATTCCGCTTATATTTACATCTAACACCATTTCCCAACTCATATGGAAACGGGGTTTGTAAATGTATGTACAATGTTACAACTTGATAATATTATTTAGCTGAATATGTCAACAAGGTGCTATTATTGGGTAAAAACTGGTTTTATACAACAAAGTATTTGGAAACACTCTTTCATTTGCTAGGGCAAAGAGCCTGCAGTTATTCTATTTTGTTTTTTCTATTTGTATATTTGACTATTTATAGACAAACAACATATCAAACAAGCATTCAAGACCTATGGACAATTTAAAGTTTTCTAATGTGCATATTTTTGTAATGTGAGAGGAAGCTGAACTACTCAGCGAAAACACATGCATGCACAGTGAGAACATGCAAACTCCTTACAGTGATGCCCAAACAGAGATTGCCAAAATGCTAACCACTAGTTAATTGTGTGGCACCTTCCTGGCAACCTCTCATAAAAAATTTTACATTTCGGCCTACGGCTTGGAAATATATGGCCCTGTGTGAAAACTAATTTGGGAACCCTGTCTTACACCGTACACAAACCTGGCAGAGGGGCTTTCTCTGGCTCTGCACTGGTGAACCAAAGCTTCCAGTCTCGGGGATATTTTTCAAATGAGGCCATGATGCCATGGAAGTTGGGCAGCTTGTCCAATTCTGTGATGTTGTCCCAGCTGGAATCCACAAGCCAATTAGTGCACGGGTTTTCCATTTGATCCCTCTTGTCAAGTACCTGGAAACAAAAACACACTCTTCGCAGGTCATCGTGGAAAAATTTGATCAATCACTAATGCATTTGAGCAGGCTTTTCTTACAATTCCACCACGGAGGAAGAAGCTGTACTCATCCATGTTGAGTGTGCCGGCAACTTCAAGGATTTTGGCGCACATTTGGAAACTGAAAAGGAGCTTGTGCATCTCAAACAGACCCCGACACGCATATCTGCCAGGAAACATGCAAAAAAGGGTTTCAATGATGATGCTCTCAATACGATTTGACCTCACATCTTGGCTGCACCTTACTTGTACACTGCATATGTGTGGAAGTCGTTGAGGTTGACAATCCTTTCCTCCAGCTTTAGGCTGCTCTTGCTCTTCTCAATGCTGAGGTTAAACAGGTTGATGTAGGCATCCAGTGAGAACTGGTACATGGGATCAATGCGCCCCATGTCATTAAGGATGAAGAAGAGAATGGAGGCCCGCTGAGCACATGCACGGTAGGCCTGTCAAAGTAAAACATTTGATTGAATTCATTAAAATAGACAGAAAGTGACACATTAGCGCTGTTAGCCTGCTTTTGCGCCAGACCTCTCGAGCGGTATCAATCTTGATTTCAGTCACTTCACTGGTCTCCAGCTGCTCTGAAACCTCAGAGGCCGTCACTTTGGATGTCTGCAAGGTGTTCACCAGCTGTACGTCGTCCAGCAAGGAACCACTCGCCTCATTCAACAGCCTGGTGGAGGGGAAAAAAACTTAGTGAACATGTAATTGACATCACCCACTTATAAATAGATGTTTTTCTTTGAAAATCACATGTATTCACCTAAGGATCTCATCTTCTAGCTCCTGCAGCCGCCTCTTTCCTGAAGCAATGCTCATCACCAGGTTGTCTTTTTGCTCTTCCAGGTCTGGACGTTCCTTACGCACCACAATACCAAGGAGTTGGGCTTCCAAACCCTGCCAGCACACATATTAAGATTAATACATCACTCACAAAAAATATATTAGAATAATGATAACAACAACATGATAAGAAATCTTAAAAACTCCAACCTGCTCTTTGACAGCAAAGTTGACAATGGTAGTCTTTGTAGAAATCTCAGGGGTGTAGTGGGGATTAGACAGTTTGGTGGTAATGTAGAAACGAAATTCTGGACTATACTCCAACTCCTTGTCACCCAACTTCAACATTAGCCTGCCACCTGGGAAGCGAACCAAAGTGAAGTACTTTGAACTTGGACTTTCACTTGACCGGTGACCATTACATAGGACATCTGTTTGTCTGTGTGTATCTGACCTATTCGTGTCAGAGACTTGTTGAGAATCGGGTTTAGAGACGGGTCCAAGCTTTCCTGGACATTCTGCAGCAAGACAGGATTTCCAAACTGGATGGCATTCTCCAGTATAAGCAAGTAATCTGGCATCTGGAAGTCGATGAGTTTAAGACCCTGCACACATCACACACAAATTCTTGAGTTTTGTTATATGTTTAATTATGATTTATTAATTCGTTTTTTAAAATAATGAATTATGTGATTTTTATTTTATAGTATATACAGTTGTGCTCTTAACTTCACATACCCCTGCAGATTTTTTTTCCCAATTTAAAGTAGCCAACAACAGTGTTCAAACTCTATTTAGTAAGTGGGAAATTATGGATTCTGTTGAAACAACACAACAGTCAGGTAGACCACCATACATCCTAGAAAAATAGTTTGGGATGCAAATAAAAGGCTGCATATAACTTAAGCTGAGATACAGGGTTCTTTAGGCAAGGCAAGGCAACTTTATTTGTATAGCACTTTTCATACACAAGGCAGACTCAAAGTGCTTCACAGACAACAAAGTGAAATGAAAGAAAATAAAAGCAAAATTAAAATGCAGACAATAAAAATAAAAACAGTGCGGACATTAAAAGCTAAAAGATTAAAAGATTTAGCTGAAAGCTAACGTGAACATAAAAGTTTTCAGTCTAGTTTTAAAAGTAGTCAGAGTTGGGGAAAGTCTGACATCTTCAGGAAGTTTATTCCAGCTATTTGTTGCATAGTGACTGAATGATGCTCTCCCTTGATTTGAGTTTACTCTGGGAACCGCTAACAGATTGGTCTCAGAAGATCTTAGTGATCTAGAGGGCATATATAGTGGGAGCATATCAGTGATATACTTCGGCCCTAGACCATCTAGTGATTTATATGTGAGCAGGAGGATTTTGAAATCAATTCTCTGATGTACAGGGAGCCAATGTAAGGATTTAAGAATTGGTGTAATGTGCTCACATTTTTTGGTCTTTGTTAGAACTCTAGCAGCAGCGTTCTGAACAAGCTGTAGCTGCCTGACAGTTTTTTTGGGAAGACCTGCAAGGAGACCATTACAATAGTCTAGCCTACTGGTAATAAAGGCATGTATAAGTTTTTCTAAGTCTTGAGCTGACATGAGCCCTCTAAGTCTTGTTACATTTTTGAGGTGATAGTAGGCCGATTTTGTTACTGATTTGATGTGACTGTTGAAATGTAAATCCGAATCTAAAATAACCCCAAGATTTCTGGCTTTATTTGAGGTTTTCAGGGACAGTGATTGAAGGTGTTGGATGACTTTAAACCTTTCTTTTTTAGCACCAAAAACAATTATCTCAGTTTCATCTTCATTTAGTTGTAGGAAATTTTGGCACATCCAGTGTTTGACTTGCTCAATGCACTGGCACAGAAGATCTATGGGGCGATAGTCATTTGGTGATAGCGCTACATAGATTTGGGTGTCTTCGGCATAGCAATGATGGTCAATGTTATTATTTTGCATGATCTGTCCTAGTGGGAGCATATAGATGTTAAAAAAGTCTGCCCCAAGACTTGGTTCTTATACAAAGTCACCAATGGAAACAAAATAGTTCAATCAATCAATGTTTATTTATATAGCCCTAAATCACAAGTGTCTCAAAGGGCTGCACAAGCCACAACGACATCCTCGGTACAGAGCCACATAGTTCCTATCTTGTAGATATGACTTGAACCAGCTTAAAACGGTGCCTGAGATCCCCACCCAGTTTTCCAACCTGTCCAAAAGTATTGAGCGGTCGACAGTGTCAAATGCAGCACTGAGGTCCAACAGCATTAATACTGAAGTTTTGCCAGAGTTTGTGTCTGCTCTAAAGAAAGTGGTGTGGTTGTTTCAAACTGGCAGAGTTGGAAAAAGACAGCCATTAATACACAAGTGCAACAAAGTCGCCTGCTTTCAATACGCCAAACACACAGAGACAAGCCTCAAAACTTCTGGAACAAAGTTATTTGGGCTGATGAGACCATCGTTGAACATTTTGGGCACAGCCTGAAACATAACATTTGCAAAGAAGTCAACAAAACCTCTGCTGCTTTCATTATCTGTCTATCATCACTATTGTACACCATTCCTACTGTGACACACAGTGGTTTGCTATTGTTTTGGAGATGTGTAAGTTGCAAAGGAACAGGGAACCTGGTCAAAATTGATGCCAAGATGAATGCAGCATGATATCAGAAGAGTATTTACTAGAGTAACTTCACTACTTAGCCCAAAATCTGCCAAGGGACGTACTGTACTTGGACATTCCAACATGACAAAGATCCACAACACAATAGATGGCCATCTCAGTTTCCCAATATCATTGAGACTCTCTGAGAAGATCTCAAACGTGCGGTTAATGCAAGATAGTCTAAGTACTTACAGGAACTGGAGGCTTTTTGCCATCAAAAATGGGCAACATTACCATCTAAGAAAATGAAGAGTTTTCGTATTGTTAGCTTTTGTTGTTTTCAATATTGGTTTGTACTGTAGCACTTTAAAATGTATTTCAATGAAAATTGTATAACAAATAATATCTAGCAAATAATAGCAGCCCTTTGAGACATTTGTGATTAAGGGCTATATAAGTAAACTTTGATTGATTGATTAACATGTTATTGTTATTATTTATTTTTTCTGGCGGGCGTTGTAATGTCTTACTCTGTTCAGCGGTCCTTGGACACCTCCATCTAGTATTCCGCTGAGTATAGAACAATCACTTGGGGCTAAGAGAGCACAGCTTGTAGGTTCAATGAGCATAATTGAATAGCTTATTGTCCAGACAGCAGCATGTTTATCTAAGTTTAGATTGGGGTGTGTTGTTTCTTATGGGGAAAGACGTTAATGTCTCTTGTTTTCATGTTAGCATTTAAGCTAGCGAGCTGGTGGCAGTCAGTCCGTGAGTTTATCAAAGTGCAGTTATCAATCCCGTTTTTCCATAAAACAGTAATACTATCAGTCGAGAGTTTTACCCCGGTTATAATTTTTACTGTTTACTGTTACTTCTTTAACACAGTAATAAGGACCAGAGTATGTAAACTTTCGATCAGGTTCATTTTGGCAGTTTCAGTTGTAATTACTATTTTGACTTAATATCATTCATATTCTACCAAAAATGGCAAAGAAACCACAAATTGTATGTAAAATACAAACACAACTCTAAATGTTTGGGACATGACTTACTCGCTTCTGCTCCATTTTCTTGATCCACTTCATAGCTTGGCCTTGCGGGTCCACCATCAGTGGACATCTTGAACAGGACAATTAAACATTTGTTTCTCAAATCAATATTCCCACCACTTGTGTATATTTGCTAACCGATTGCCACGGGTGACGATGACACCGTTCTCTGTAGAGAAAGCATCAGAGGGCAGGCCTTGAATATTCCAGTCCCTCACTACTGTAGGGTTTGAAAGAAAAGTAGAAAAACTGAATCCTGGGGTACACAAGATTTCCTGGTGCTGGACCTGAGAGGGAAAAGAGATGGGCAAATAAATACTGCATGAAAATTGAAAATTTAGGGCCTGATCTCCTAAAGGTATGTGTGTACTAAAACACGTACAAACTTGATAGCACAAGCAAAGCTGATCTACTAGACATGCACACAGAGGATTGTGAGCAGGATAAGGAGCATTCATTCATTGTGTCTATCTTTATTAACACAATATATGCTGATTATCACACCCACAATACTGGGAGAAGAAGATGCAAATATAACTATTCTGCAAACGCTGCTGGACTTATCAAAAATAAACCTCACCTGCTGGTGCTATTTTGTATCTTTATTTAGCACGTCTAAAAGTACGTACAAAATTACGGCTGTAAGAATGAGGCGATTGCGCAGCAGCTACGTGTTATGCATGCTTGTCAACATACTGTATATAGAGTGTCATAAATGAAAACATATTTTCTAATCACTAATATTATTTTATACATTTATAGCTGCTGGATGACTTAAGTTGCTGATTAAAACGCATTCAATTGATGCATATTTTTGTCTGCTGGTATTTTTTTTATGACGTTCGTTTTTTCATATAGAAGATGTACAAACGTACTATTAACACATCTCCTATGTAAAATAAACTTTTTGCAATATGCATTTTCTTGCATATTACTCTTCACATTCACAGTTAGTACCGCAGCCTCTCCAACTAGCGCACCTTCAGTGCGGAAAAAAAGTGGTTCCCATTGTAGATGCACCGCATGATTGCTTCTAAAATGCCCAAAAAAAGTGGTGAATGTCTGCTGCTTGTTTCAAATCATAGCTAAACGCAACATGTAGAACATGATAACATGAATGTGCAGTAAATGATCGAATGTTTCTGTGGTGAAAGCCCTGTATTGTACACACAAAAACCTCATTAAGATAAGGCGGTCTGCACCACTTTTCAATTGCACACGCAGATCACACGCAACACAAGCAATTTATAGTTTGCACACGCTGTTTAGCGCGGTATCTAGATCGTAGTAGATCAGGCCCTTAGTCTTGCATAAAATATGTAGTTCTCACCTCTGTCATCCAGATTTCAAGCAGTTCCACTCTATAGTTGGACAGAAAGGGTCCCATATAGGACAGAAAAGATGCTGCAAGCAAGCAGTCTCCAACCAGGTAGCCCATGTTCTCTTCAAGACCCTGACAGATACACGTTTATACTCACACCATACAAATTGGCATGGAGATCGTATCCTACCTTAACAGTCTGCTGCCAGCGGACCCCCTCCCCAGCCAGTCCTTTCACCAGTTTGTCAGCTCGATCCAGTTTCACCTCCATATCGTCTGACCTCCGCTTCAAATCTTCCTTGGTCGCCACTTTTTCAGCGTATTGTTTGTTTAACATTGCCAATTTGTCCCCCACCTGTGCACAAAACATAATTATCATCAATCATATCAGTGTATCTTTGTCCTGATGTATCTCGTGGTCGGGTACCTCTTTCAGTTTGTTCTCAGACTCTTGTAGTTCACCTTGCTTTTGTGCAAGTTGGGCTGAGGCACTATTCAGCAGCTCCCGCTTTGGCTCCACCACCCTGAAGATACACCCATAGACCTGTAACAATATAACACATATTTCCCTTACTTCTGTCCTATATTGTTGTTGTTATGGTTCATGATGAATATCCATACCTCCATGGCTCTAACCCACATGCACAGGGACTTTGCAGCCAGAGACACTTTTCCAGTGATATCAGGCTGAAAGTCGGGCTGTCTGCAGTAATTACCAATCCTCTTCAACACGCGGTCGGAGATGTTTTCTTTGTCAAAATTGATCAGGGTTTTAATAAAGTTGGCCTCACCTGATGCAAACATTCAAAGAGACAACATGACCAGCTATTCTTTGTTAAACATTGAATACAGCAATATATGTTTCTTTAATTTGCTTTCATTTCATTGAACCACTTGAGAAGAGTTCAAAAACAGTCCTTCTCGCTCACCCAGTTGTCTCTTAGCTTCTGCCCAGGTGGGCTCCTTGTTCAAAAGAGTCATGACCGCCTGCATCACTTTCTCTACCAGAGCGGGAGGACGACCATAGGACTTTATCTCTGTCATGTCCTTCTTATTCAGAGATTCAAGAGCCTTCATGGCGAAAAAAGTCAAAGTTGATGAACGTCATCAGTAGTCAGATGAGACAAGAATATCAGTGATACCTTGGTGGCCTCATCCAGGGCTGGCAGGGCTTCATCTAGCTCTCTCAGTGCATTATCTGCCAGGGCTTTACATTGCATTTCTTCCGCTGAAATTTTTTCCTTTTTTGCACTTACAGTCTAAACACACAGAAAGAATAAGACTCACACAACCTGACATGACATCATATACTGTACTTTCACCAATTACTTTGAGCGTCTTAGATATCTGACCTTCTGCTGAGTGTCTGCCTCTCTGGTTTGTTGTACAATAACAGTCAAGTACTCATCACACTCCTTCTGGTAGTCAGCCACCTGCTTATTGGCCTCCTCCAGTTGAACTGTCATGGCTGCCACCTTCTCACCTGTGTCACTGATCTTAAAAAGCCCATTTTGCAGTTTGTTCACCTGATCTCCCAGTTCACTGCGCTTCTCAGCCAGAAGCCTGAATAAACAAATGACAGGTTAGGCTACAAATCCATAAAACAACGTGCAGTTATCATTATACACTTCAAGAGGTGCCTACTTCTTATAGCCAGACACCAGCTCCAGATAGTTAGTGGGTGTCACATAATTATGTCTCTTCAATTCCACTTTCATCCTGTGTGACATCTGTGCCACTGACTGGTGTGTGGTCACAAAAATGGAGGCAACCTTCGTTGCACCCTGTAAAGTCATGAACTAAGCGTAAATTTGGTTGACAGTTGGCAGGTTTACAAAAAAACTGAACAGAATGAGTTAAAATCAAATTAAGGTATGTTCTTCCTCAGTGGAGATAGTGAAACAGTGTTATATTTAGCAGCTCAGCAATGATTGTTCTCTTACCCCCTCAGAGGATCCAAGTACCAATCCTTCCAAGTACCGCTCAGCGACCTCCAGCAGCGCATCTTTGGGCCATTCACAGAACCAGTCTATGGTTGTGCAGTTGACAAGTGCCGGGTACTGTAGAATACGGTTCCTGGAAGCAACATCATTTAAATGGTTTAACGGCTCCAGTAGAAGATGGAGAAAGTGGGGAGGAGAGTGTGAAGATACCTGAAGGGGTCTCCCACTGGACTCATGCAGAGAACAACGTGCATGTTGTTCCTGACGCGCTCTATTAGAAAGCTAAATAAGGAGTCAGGTGTTTCCACCACATTCTCCTTTCTGGCAGAATCGGACAAGCAGTTGCAGACCTCCACAAACTCATCTTGCTTGTAAAGGTTGGGGACCTCTCCAGAACTCAGGATATTGTTGATGTCCTCTAGGAAGGATTCATCCACAATCTGGGTGTCATTAAAGAGAAAGACAGTGGGCTTGTTGTCCACGCCAGTCAAACGATACAGCTTCTTGACATCTGGAATAAGTTTGGGAAAATGATTGTTTAAGGTGGCACTAAAGAATAGTTGAGCCATCTTGAAACTTACCTTCTCTGAATTCGAGCTTGCGATACTGTTTGGTGATTTCCACCTCAAACACCCCATACTCGCAGATGGAGGCAGCCATCTTGGACAAGCTCTGTCGGCCCGAACCCCCAACACCGACAAGTAGCATGTTTCCCCTTGGCTGGCTGATCACACGGACCACTCGGGTTACTGTAAAGGCAACACATAGATCTCATGGAATATTATAATCTAAATTTATTGAAACAATTTTAGTGTTTTTCTAGCGTTCTGACTATGTTCAATGGCGTCCCGAAAGAGCACCAGGTTCATGGGCACTACGCCTGGCGTCAGATTGTACTCGTCCAGCTGAGTCTCCATGAACTTCTTGAGAATCTTCATGTCCAAAAGGTCTTCATACACCCCAGACTCAGTAAGGAAATCACCTTAAACACACCAGGGGATCACAGTTTATGCTACCATCTTTTCTTCATCCCTTGTTTGTGTGTGAACACGCTGCAATGATGTACCAAATACTGGAGGTTGTTTATCAGGGCATATGTTGTGGAAAACGAGGTCGAAGAGGGCACCCATTTTCTCCGTTAGCAATGTGACAAAGGCTTCCATGTCAGTCTGGTCAATGAGTCGGTCAGAGAAAACCCTGAAATTTTTAGCAACTGTGATTAGACCATGAAAGGAATGGCAGATATCAACATCTCTTGAATCTGCTTGGGGGTCAAACCTTATCAGAGGTTACCTGAAGCACTCGTGGATCCACAATCTAACCATATTCTGTTTACTATCGTGAAACTCTGGATGTGCTCTTAGCAGACCCTGAAACACCTATATTAAAAAATGTCACAAGTAAAAGATGATAAATATGTGTGGCTTTGGAGGTAGACTTTTTGAACACATGTACATGAACCTTGGAGATATCCCTGAGGTTGAAGAGGTAGTGTGTCTTGGCTGGAGTGGGAAGAAATCGAGCCGTAACTGAATAATACAATTCTAAAGTGGCCTGGGTGAGAAGCTCTCCAACTGGCTTAAGGTCCTCCTTAAAACCTTGCAGCTTTTGGTTAATCATGGTGCTGAAGATACGTCGTATTTGAGAGTCCTGAACACATAAGTGCCGTGAATACTTTTTATCATCCCAGTCATTGTATTCTCAGGGCATTGAATCGATCGCAATTGGATTGTTTGGTTTGCCTTTGAAGACGTTTCGCTTCTTATTCGATCAGGCTTCATTAGTTTATGCTTACAGAGATAGATAGGAAAACTATAGTCTCAGATGGTGTTGAATACAACATATTTATCCTCTAAGGTGGGACATGTCCCCTACATGCCACAACATCCCCCCACAAGAATGTTTTTTTTTTTTTTTTCGTGCAAAACAACAGTTAAGATACGATGGAGTGAGGCCTCTGCTTATTTAGAGATTATTGAATCTCTTAGGAAGGGATGAAAGGACAGCTTTGTATGTGAGGCAAAATATGTGGGATGCACCACCAACATCTCAGGCCCTGTCTACATTAAGCCGGATAACTCCTTAAACGAATAACTATTTAGCCTAAACCCTGTGTCAGCCAGACTAACCCATCGTTTAAGGTTCCACTCCTTGGATATTTTTTACACGGGTAAGTGCGCCACAAGAAAGGATGATGAAGGTGAAGGTAAACGAGTGAGGAGTGTCCTGACCAGATATCTAGATCCCTAGATTGATTGTTGTAAAATGTTCTTTATTACATTGTTCACTTTCACATGTCCATTATAGATTCATGTATGATGGCTCAGGTGTGATTCACTACAATAGGGCTAGTCTAACAGCTGCTGATGGTGAGGCAAGCAAGGTTTACTGTTGAAAGAAATGTGGCAATAGGATACATTGAAATACTTCCCATACCAGACTGCCTGGTAAGGATACACTTCTAAGTCAGAGGTGACTATGACGTAATATATGCGCGTCTGCCATTTTCCGCGCATGCGTACTAGGTCGCGTTGCGCCGGCGGACAGAGGGGCGAGGGTGTCTTAAACGATGGCATTGTGTGTGTGTGGACAGGGATAAGGTTACGTGGGTTATATCCTGTATAAACTTAGCCGGCTTAGCGTAGAGGCAGCCTCAGACTAGAGCTGTCCTATCTAAGTCTGGGAGCATTAACTGATGAAGCCTGCTCGAATGAGAGGCAAAGCGTCTTCTAAGACAATGTGAACAGTCCAGTTGCAACCGATTCAATGCCCTGAGTGCTATAGTTTTGTGTTGTAGATGATGCAAATTTGAGCAAAGCTCAGCACGACTTACATTAGGAAAAGTCATGTTGACGAGGTTGAAACGACTCTGCAGACGGCCAGAAATGTTAGTTCTTCCTCCGCCGGGGGGTCCCATTGAGGCCAGCAGCGACATTTTCTAACAGTTGAAACATTCATAAGTGAGTGTTATACAGGTCTTGTATAGTTGTAAAGGGATAATACACACACATGAGTGTTATTTTTGGCAGCCACCTTAGTTTTAGTCTTAGTCTTATGAACACATTAGTTTTAGTCACATTTTTAGTAATTTCTATAGTTTTAGTTGAAAAAACTAAAAAAGGTTTTAGCCAGTTCTAGTTAAAACAAAGAAGACGAAAGAATAAGTATTTCAACCTTAAATTAATTTAGGTCAAAAAGTATTGGAAAATTAGATTAAGATTGATTTGAATTATTTTGCATAACAACCAGATTAATTACTAGATTGACAATTCTAACCTAAACTTGCTCATAGATGGAGATGCATTGCTGCCATACTGTTGAGCAAAAACATTTTATTGTCATATTTCAAACAATATTTTTTTTATGAATTGAAACCCTACTTTATCATACTTAAATGTCACACAAATGTTGTGAAAATAGCAAATTGACAAATTCAACACAATTTTGACAAAATACTAACTTGACCTGTTTCATATATCACAACATGCTAACAGAACATCAACAAAGAGATGGGAACACCGTCACTGAAACATTACAGAAGCTAAATCAGTCTGCTGTGCATTTACAATAGGCACATGCAAACAGCAACAGGTGTGAAATACTACATCTCCCACTTAACCATGGGTCAATATGACAAGTATTAAATAATATGCATGTTCGGGGTGGGTGATACTGTGAATTTTGGTATCGATCTGATACCAAGTAAATAAAAGTGCTAGTATCGCCTTATTTTTGCTGTATTTATCTGGCACAAGTGGAAAACCGGTCCTTGAAAATAATGCCTACATCAAACTGGGTGCAATAAAGGTTGGGGACCCCTGTTTTACAGAACACTCGTAGCAAAACATTTTTAAAAAAATACAAATAATATCAAGATAATAGTTAAATGGGAACACTAAACGGTAAAAGTATATCAAACAAACCTTTTAATGGAGTGGTCACTGCTAACTCGTGCATTCTTCAGCTCTGCTCCCCTGTACTGGAGTGTGTGGTACATTTTTCATAAAATCTTGCACTCTTCCAGCATTCTTAATTACATCTTGGGGAACTCTGAAGTAACGTTTATCCTTTTCGCAACTTAAACGGTTCGTACAGCCAAAAACAACGCAAGCATGTGGCATTTTTCTGCGAGCAAGGCTAAACGGCGGTGAGTACCCATTGAGAACAGACGCTGACTTGGGTATTGTAGGATTGCAAGCTTGTCACTTCAATCATTGATTTGTTTTTCATTATTCCCACATACTAGTAGTGCGTGTATGAGTGTGAGTACTTGTGTGTTTTTTGCTGTGTGGTGGTACCTTCTTCTATTTGATATTAAGTTAATTTTAGTGTGGTGCTTGTTGTTGCATTCAATAATAAAGAAATTGCCTGCATTGAACTTGCTCTGCTTCTGACACTGTTATGTTGACATAAAACCACATCAAAAGTATTCATTACTTCATTACTTATTAGTAGTAAAAGTAACGGTTCGAGTAACGATACAATTATATAATGCCGTTATTCTGAACACTGGGACTTGTTTTAAATTACCCTCCAAAAAATATCAGCGTGATGAGCTTTCAGAGATCAGCGATATTTATTCTCCCAGTTTGTGTCCACATTTATTACTGTTCATTCAGTTTTTCTTAATGATGATCGTTTTGTTGTTTCAAAACCCCAAGCCATTTTTGTTGACGATGTCGCCATGTCACATTGCCCCAAATGCACGCAAGGCGGAAGGAGTGACAAGAATGATACGGAAGTTGACACCAAAGAGATACTTTTTAGCTTTTCACTGAAAGATTACGTGCACAATAGGCAGGAATGTTGTGCATTTTCATCCCGTCTCATCTCTCTAACAAAAACTCTCACACGTCTCTTAATGTTTTTAGTCATCATAGAGCCATGTTTACCTTGTCATCTTCATGTTATCGTCATGAAATAAGGATCATCAATGAAATTATTTTGTTATTGTCATCACGCTGACGTTAACAACTCTGACACAGAAAGCACCATAGTAAAAAACAAACACTCTTCTATCTTCTCTTACCTTGACATAAGTCGTCGTCTGTTTCTGACGATCAAACCAGAAGCCGTAGTCAATCCAGAGACGCAGTAGCTCTAGTGGTGGCTGTGAGCCAAAGAGGTCGTTCGCTGGCATGTTAAGGTCGTCTAGGTAACAAAGCAGGTCCTTCCCTCCTGCCGGCACAAAAACACCCTTGGTCCTCTTCTCCAAGCGGCTTTCCACGATGGCCTGGATGTTATTTGATGTGGTCTGGATAACCATGAATGGGAAATTGTTTACATGAGCTAATTTGAGCAGATGTACCATTTTAAGTATCTGGAGAATAAGCGCTAACCTGTGAGGACATGTTGATAGTGAGTGAGGACCAATGGCTAGTGTCCAGACTATGCAAAACACCATGAACCACCGATGTTTTCCCGGTACCGACAGGTCCGGTGAGCAGCACTGGATACTCAGCCTTCACCATCGCCGAGACCAAGTAGTTGTAGCGAACCGTGTCCACTGTCGGAACCATGATCTTATAGAATGGGGAACTTAAAAAGAGAGTAAGTTGAAATTTTGTATTGTCCGGTACCAGATTCTATCTTGCAACTCACTTGGGGTTATAACGCCAGCCTTTTGGCAGTTTATCTTCAAATGGGGCCCAGGATTTGTTCTTGACGTGTACGTAGTATTCATACACTGTGTCCTAAAAGATGGAAAACATAAACATTCAGAATATTTTAGCTTGTTCCCTTGACATTCATACTAAGGCTGCACTTTAACAGCTAAAATTGCTGTAACTGTTCGATTGACTGTGTACTGCTGTGATGCTCAAACACGAACCTTAAGGGGAAAGGTTCCATCCAACTCCCGCAGGAAGTTATCCATCTTCTTGCGTCCATCCTCATCGACTGAGGCACAAATGGACCAGATGAGGCTAAAGATAAACCAAAGCTCCACATTCCGAGGCAGGCTCTCCTTGTCAGACATGTTAACCTTCCAATGGATTTTTCAAATGGTTATTAGCTACACGACAGGGGAGATTTTACGAACATCTCCCAATGTGTTACCTTGCCTATGGTAAGGGCCTCATACAGGCGGCAGAGCGAGATGATACTATTGAGTTCCGTGACAGGGATGAACTCCTTACAGTTATTCTTCTTGAAGCTCAATGTTCTCTCGATGAAATTCTCAAACAAAGGCTTCAGATGTTCCACCTCAGCCTGCAGAGACATTATGCATGTTAGAAATGTATTTTGCATCATTGTATTTTGTTGTGGTAGTTAGGCATGGTGGTGTACCTTCTGCCGTTTCTCGAGCCAAGACTGGACAAAGGGGTTCCATCCCAGGTCGACGTAATCATTGTAGACCATTCCACAGCGGGACACTGTCGCAGGAGAAGCCTGTGCTAAATTCTCCACTTCAAACAGCAGAGACACCTGTTCAGGCATGGAAATTCTCTCTCCATTGATGAGCGTGAGCACCTTGTTGTCATCCATGACAGAGTTCATGCTCTCAATCCACAGTGTGTCCACAGGCCCATCAAACACAATCCACTTCTCATCTGGTTTATCATCTAAAAATCCCCACAGACCACACAACACACGCAAACACACATTATGTGACTGACTACAACAGGATTTAAAACTAGACCGATAATCTGTTTTTGGCATGTTTACCTGCACACGCTGTTCTCATGACACTGGAGAGGACTCCATCACTCCACTCATTAGTGGACAGGTCATTTTCGCCATACAGCTCTCCAAGACTCATGGCTTTGGGGTTCAGTGGAAAATCCTTTTTGAAAAGCAAAGTGAAGCATTGAATCATGCATGTCAATTTTAAGTTATGAGGTTGTACTCGAACAACGAAAACAAGAAATACCTGCACAAGCTCAAAGCCTGCCTCTTCCTTGTTGTGCATGGCGATGAGGGCACTTTTCAGCGTTTTCCATGTGACTGTCTTGCCACAGCCTGTCTTGCCCACTAACATAGACGAGTGTCGGGAGTTTTTGGTCTCATAGAGTTCGATGACTTTGGTCAGTGTGAAAGGTGTCACTTGCAGGCCTTTCTGACGAAGTTCTACCTGAATAGCCTCCTTTAGCTGAAAGAGAAATGGCACCAAAATATTGCTGAAGAAGTAAGAATTGTATGTATTGCAATGTTTTGATTGAGTTAGCTTACTTTTCCGTAGTCTATTACAGGTGTTTCTACATCAGGAAACAAGTCCTGGGTGATGCCATTGAACAGCGGCAGGTCAGCAGAGGTCAGTTTAGCAATATTCATATCTTTCATGGCCATGAGTAAGACCTAAAGATAGAAATTGTGTAGATTAATGTAAAAAGAATCACAGGGGCAGCTAAATCTCAAGACAGACTAAAAGTCTCACTTCTTCACCGGGGACGTTCGGGCAAACACGCCGCTTTTTGCCAGCGTAACGGAGCAAGGAGGTTAGTGCACGGAGGCCAAAGTCGTAATGGTCTTGCTTTGACAGCTGCTGCATGGCCAGGGAGTACAGGGTGAACACCTTCTTAGCCAGGAGCTGGCAACAAAATGATAGATGGGAAGGACAAAGGAGGATACAGATGTTAGGATGTAAACAATAATGCATACATTTCTTTTCCAGCACCTTGCAGTCATTAAAACCCTCTCCAAACAGTATGATCTCAGCAATTAAAGTAGAATCAGGCACCACCATAGAGATAGGTCGAAACATGGACTTGAGGTTGTCTGGAAGCTCAGAACGACCAGCGTAACCTAAAAAAACACAGATTAGAACTATTTCAACAGTCCATTTTCATGAGAACTGTTTCCAGTGTTGACCTCTCATTTGTCCTACCAGGGTTCATTGTTATAAAAACACCGCACGACGCGACAAGGCTGATGTTGTGTTCCTCGAATTGGAACCTGGTTTGGAGTGCTGAGAGGGCGGACAGGATGGAGAGTATCTGCTGGGCCACCACAGACAACACCTCAATGTTGATTCGGTTGAACTCATCGAAGCAGCCCCACGCTCCTGTCTAGTTTGGTGGAAGGCAGGAAATTGATTATTGGGCACCGTGATGGCGAGCTGTAACCACAACATCCCACCCTTCTAGTGCCTTCCTACCTGTGCCAGGCCAGAGAACATGCGCCCCATTGACTTGTAGTCCAGTCCTTCAGAGCAGTTGATAACAATGACATACATCCCTAAAGATTTACCCAAGTCTTTCGTGGTCTCAGTCTTCCCAGTGCCAGCGGGCCCTTTGGGAGAGCCACCTCGATGCAAATGGAGCGCCGTGGTCAAGGTCATGTAACACCTGCAGAATGTTGATGAATTAAAATCAATGTATGTATTTAAAGATTATTTTTAGTTAATTAGTGATGGTCACCTGTCTGTAAGTGGAGTGATGACAAGCCTTCCGGAGTTTCCCAAGTACTCGTAGCCATACTTGAAGTGTGTGTTGGTCTGTCGAATGATGCAGTTGTTTAAATCCTTTTGGTGACAAACAAATGAGTAAGGTCAGTGGACACTTTATTCCAGTTCTCTTCTGGCTGGCACTAATCGGTACACAAATGTTTTGTAACCTTCTCCCAGTAAAGCCTGAGCTGGCACAGCCACTCAAAGTCATTTGCGTCGTTGCATCCTGCCTTAGCCAGTTTTGCGATGACATCTCTAGCATGAACTTCAACTGTAACCAGAGCGACAATCTTCAGACGCAGGACTTTGGACAGGTTGCTACGGATCATCTCCGAATATCGTCTAAGCAAGGACACCTGGAAGAGAAAGAGAGAAAACTTAAGCAGTTTTTTTGTGGGTCGTTAATGTTCAACCCATGAAATGGCTATGGAGGAGGGATGGGTATCTATCACATTTGAACTAATCTGATACAAATTCCGGAAAGCTGGAAATCTGTACTCACCAATGTTTGGTACTTTTGTCAGAGTGCATGTTGTAATAAAGGTTCATTTGTTTTATGATTAAATATATATTTTTAAATGTCAAACACCAAGCTGATAATGATAACTATGCTGTCCAGTAGTCACAGCTTGTTTTCTTACACTACTTAGTATAAGATTACGCATTCATTTCAGTTTGTTCTCGATGTGTTGCCGCAGCCAGGAAGTAGTTTGTGGGCATTAAGTTGAATGTGTTGGTCTTGTCTTTTGTTGAGCCCTACTAATTGTTTTCCTGTAGGTATTGGGCGGCATGGCGTAGTGGGTAGAGCGGCCTGTTACCATTCAAATCGCTGCCGTTATGTCCTTGGGTAGGACACTTCACCCTTGCCCCCAGTGCCGCTCACACTGGTGAATGAATGATGAATGATGGGTGGTGGTCGGAGGGACTGGCAGCCACACTTCCGTCAGTCTACCCCAGGGCAGTTGTGGCTACGAAAATAGCTTACCACCACAAGGTGTGAATGAATGATGGGTTCTCACTTCTCTGTGAAGCGCTTTGAGTGTCTAGAATTGTGCTATATAAATCTAATCCATTATTATTATATTATTATTGTACTTACTACCAGTGACGTGCGGTGAGGTTCATGGCTGGTGAGGCACTGACTTCATCACAGTCAGATTTACAAACATATGAACCCTAAAGAGTATCTTATTCACCATTTGATTGGCAGCAGTTAACGGGTTATGTTTAAAAGCTCATACCAGCATTCTTCCCTGCTTGGCATTCAGCATCAAGGGTTGGAATTGGGGGTTAAATCACAAAAAATGATTCCCGGGCATGGCGCCGCTTCTGCCCACTGCTCCCCTCACCTCCCAGGGGGTGATCAAGGGGATGGGTCAAATGCAGAGGAAAAATTTCACCACACCTAGTGTGTGTGACAATCATTGGTACTTTAACTTAACTTTAACTTTACACATACAAACTGTAGCCCACAAAAAAGCACATTTAATTTAAAAAAACGTTATTATGGTCTTACCTTTACTTATAAATGAAGTCCATGCGCCGCTCCTTCTGAACAAAAGCATTGATAACTTGTTTATAGAAGACTTCCTTATCTTTTTTCAGTTTTAAAAGTCTCTCTGTCTCGATGGAGATCTTCCTTTAATTATTACCTCCTGCTTCGATTGAAAGTCCAGTTTAGAAAACTGTTTTATTTTATATATGTAATCCTCCATGTTAAAAATCCAGGCGAGAGGAAAAAATAAACGATCGCTGCTAACTGTTGCTGCTTGTTGTCAGTTATTCTGCAGCCGAGTAGTCGCAAGAATGATCGCTGGGATCACTAGCGCCCTCTACCACCAGGAGGCGGGATTACTGCGAGCCTCACCCAGTGCGTCTTCGCAGCCGTTTTATGATTGCTCAGCACAAGAAATACGTTACACACATACAGTTGTTGACAAAATACGCTGTACATTATATACCTCAGCTAACTAAACTATGGAAATTTATAATATAATTTGTATAACAATACGGTCTCACTGCACAGCAGGTCAGCAGTTAGCCGAGTCATTGCGCAATCAATGGTGAGGTTCAACTGGCTGCTGACTCACCGCAAGTCTCTTCTCAGTATTTGAACGGCAAATGTGAAAATTCAGCAATTTTGAATAAAAATAATCTAAAACTGGTGAAGTTAAATGGAAAATAACTTCATAGTATTATCTCTGGATACATATAACAATTTAATTAGTTTTTTTTCTTTTTACATTTTTTTTCTTTCCATGTTGGCACGTGAGGCCCCGCCTCACCTGCCTCCCCTGACTGCACGTCACTGCTTACTACACACCTGCTTTTTGATTGTAACTTGCATCTTAGTTGTATTTCACATCGCCAAATTTGGAGGTGCTGAAATGGCCATGTAAAATCGCCAATGCTAATCAGAAACATGTATATGGCATATCCAATGTGAATTAGCATCCAGCGCTTTCTATCAGGCATGCTTGCTTTGTTGGTATGGATTGGAAGATTACTTATAGGCAGTCTACTATAAATACGCCTTTTTGCCAGCCAACTGCTTGAGCTGGTGCCGAGTCTGCAATAAGATGTGACATCACGGGCAACCGGGGCATCGAAAATTGGTACCATTAGATTTTATGTGAATTGGTACTCATTAGTACCAACAGATTTTGGTCGGTATCTAAAAAAGACCCAAATTCGGTACATATTTGTACTATTGAGTGTGAAGTAATCGTAAAGTTGTAGGAAGCATCACAAAAAGCACACCTGTTTTTTCATCATGGTTTTAAGACCGGACTTGTCATCTAGCTCCTTGCAGGTAATTAAAGCCTGGTTGACATCAGTTGTCCACTGGATCTGGCTGGCTGTGATCAGCATCTAAAAATACAAGAAAAATCAGTGTAGTAAAATAATTATATAATCATTGTCCTCAGTGGAAAGTTAGTCACCTGTCCTGGCCAGTCTTTGGACCACTTGTCCCTCTGGCTTTTCATCTTCTTGAGTGCTACCAGGCAGTCATGCAGGGAATTCTTTAGCGTGCTACGCATGGCCTTTTCAATATCGCCCAGCCAAATCTACACACAACACAAACCATTAATCTCTCATATTGTAACTGCTAATGTTGTCCATCCTGCTCTTCATAATGACTGTACCTCCACAGGCTTGTCCAGTGGTACCGCCTTAATTAATTCAATCATCTCCCCATCAGAAGAGAACATGGCAGTGGCGTCCAACCTTTTGGCCAACTACAGAAGATACCAGACAACCATGGCTGAATTCAGCTTGTACAAGGTGTAGTTAGTGTCACATAAACAAGTGACTTGCCTTTTCAGTGCGCAGACTTTTGATGTTGTCAAAACACTTCTTTAGATGCGGCTGCATTGCCTCCGGGTTCTGCGACTGGCCCAGGATCTCCAAAACGTCGTCGTTAGACAAAAAGTAGAATCTAGGGAATACCTGTCTCTTGGACTCGAGGTACATGTCTAAGGCCTTCTGGATCTCCTCAAGCTTGATATTCATCTTGGATAATGTGTCCTGCAAGCCTGACAAAGTAAATTAATTATAGGCAAAAGAAAAGTGTCGCACTAATTTGTAGTGTAAAAACTTGGACAGAGATACCTGGATGGTGTGTTCCCTGCAAAGCGTTGTTGTTTTCATTGAGTCGAGTCATGATGGTCTTCCAACTTGAACTAATGTCTTCAAACTCTTTGCACTCTTTTGGTAGCTGCTCCCTGATGTCCTTTCCTTGGAAAATATTCTAGAGGTGTGGACAACAAAGAAAAAGGATGGAAAAAAAACTTAAACAGAAAAAGAAAATCAACAATGACGCAGGAAAATAAAATATCTAAAACCATCTTGTGGTGAGTGTATGCCTAATTTCTGTATGTGATATTATACCTCAAGATATATCCACTGGCGCTGCACCGTGAGAATCATCTCAATAATTTCCATCACCTGGGACAGCTGACGTTCCCATGTGTCCACCTCCTTGTCAAAAGCTTTAACAAAACGAGAAGCCTTCATAGTGGACAAAGTTACTTGGTTGTCCTCTAAGGCCTGGAAAATGTCATCTGTGCCTCTGTAAAGTCAAAACAATGCAATGACACATGGTTCTTCATATTTGATTAATGAGGCCGATCGTACTAGATCTCACTTCAGACGAAAATGGCCTTTGTCTTTGTAAGGTGAAATATCCAAAGTCATATCCGCCCACGTCTTGATTATCTCCTCCAAACCCTTGCGAATAAAAACAAGTCATAATACAGAAATCAGTGTGCGAAAACTTGCTCAACATATATTGATCCTCGCTGTTAACAAGTCTGAACCTGTTCTATGGAGAGTTCCTTGCTGGCGGCCCCAGAGATCTCACCGATAGAATCAGCATACTTGTCAAAACCCAGAGAAATGATCTTTTCCAGGGTGAAGTCAACACTGGTGTGATCAAAGGAGCTTTGTACTTTAGCACATATCTGATTCCAGTGCCTGGAAGAGTCATGGCATAAGGAGTAGCATTATCTTTATATTCATATTCAAATCCCCCACAACACTTGTCCGTACTGTACCTGTCCCTCATGGCCGGATTCCTCATGTCAGCAATAAGGGGGATGATTCTCCTGAATTGGTCAACTTTCTTCTTGGAGAAATCCACAATGCTCCACTGCTTATCCTGCAAACCCAGAGGTTTAGTAAAGCCACATCAAACTCATATCCGCAGCTATTTAATGAACTCTGACTTTGAGTAGCCTCTGCAGTTTGTGGAGGGTTTTGTAGATTTCTTGGGCTTTGCTCTCCATATTTTCAGTCCGAAGTGTTATAAACGGCCCTCCCTTCCAGCTGTCCCAGTGGGAGTTCCACTCATGCGAGATCTCCCACACTTCCTGCAAGTAGTCCATATCCTGCACCACAGAGTCCAAATTAACAGTGTGCTCTACTAAAAATTGAGTAGGGTTATGTCTGTTGATGTCAGACCTTCTCCAAGGCTTGGATCGTTTTGGAAGGTTCCTGCTCTATTTTGAAGAAGCTCAGGCCATCCAGGATGGTATTTTCTTCTTCTTTTAGAGCCTTGAGTTGGTGATGGTGCTCTGCTGTTAGCTTCAGGGCCATATTAGTGCTGATTGCAGGATCAAATGGACCTGGTAATACAAAGAAGCATACAATGTTGGTTTCTACATATACGTTGCAATGTACAATTGAGCAAAATTATGTGCTAGTGAAGTTTTAACACGTTCCAAATAAAATAATTTGATTGATTGATTGATACATTTCTTGATCATGCATGAACAGGATAAGTGTGTGTGACCTGAGGTGGTGAACTCTTGCATCGTAGTCAGGATCTTCTCTGTGAGGTCCTCGGAGGAGGATATTAAGCTGCTCTTGAAATTCTGCTTTTGCCCGTTTAGCATGATATCGCTGTCGATTAAAACCTGCTGGAACCAGTCCCACTTGGCGTGCAGTGTACCCCGCAAATCCTGAAGCTGCAAGCACACAACAGTTGCAGAAAATACACAACAAAATAAAAATATATTTGTAAATTCAGACATGTTGGACATCATTACACTATGCAAGTGTACCAAATAAAGTGTATGGGTGAATATTAAATAACATGCATGTTTAATGAACTCAATGAACAACTGTTGCATCACTCAAACACTTACATTTTGTTCCACAGGGAAACCATATTTGTCCAGAACAGCAAACTGTTCATTGATCAGAACAATGTCAGCCTCAGTCTTGACTAAACTGCCTTGAAGAGACTCCAGAAGATGAAGGCTCTCACTCAGCTCCACAAGTGTCATATTGGGTTGACTCAACCTGAAACACACAAACGCGCGGACAAAAAACCTCCTTACATCTATTTTCCTTTAACCTTTGTTATCAAACACTGATTTTGTTACTTAATGGGACGACCCACCTTTTGGCATTGTTATTCATTGAGGCGTGCAGTTCCTTGAGGTGGTTGCCTGCGATGCGCACAAGGAGCTGCATGAACTTAGATTGCCAGCGACTGCAGTGCTGCACCAACGAAGTCTTAAGTGGCGAACAGTCCAGCACAATGAATTGGAAGTTGGTCACTGTCTCTTCCTGCTGGATACTTGTTTCTATTTCTGTGTACCTGAGTAAAAAGAGATTCATTAGAATATTTTTCTGTGTCTGGATGAATAAAAGTGTGACTAGGGGCAGTACCTGTGTATATCTGCATCAAAAGAAGCAACCGGTTGATTGAGTTTTTGGTAACGGTTTATGTAAGAGTCCTTGTTGGTCTCCCAGATATCCCTGTATTTGTCCCAGGTGGTCAAATACTCCTTCAGGCGGCTGGCGGTGGCTGACATGCCTGCACCAACTGCAGCATGTATGTCTTTTATCTCCTCATCATTTCCTAAACCATCAAGAGATCAGGGGAGTTGGCAACACTTACGTAGCGTAAGAGGAAAGTATTTAATTTGCCACAAACCAATATTGACGTGAATAGGATTCTCTGGGGAGTGTTCGCAGGAGAGGAGCTCAGGCAGTCGCTTGAATTTGGAGATTGTGTTGATGATCTGAGGCAGAATGTCCAATATTTGTGCAAGGTCTCGGAGAGATGGGGAGAACTCAACCTGTCACATTTTCCAAGGTAAAAAAAAATTAGTGCCAATATGGATCAGCTTTATTGAAATTTGCTAGAATAGTTGCTGGTACCCTAAGAACGGCCTTGGGATCCGGCTGGCGCAGTGACACAAGCACTCTAAACAAAGGAGTGGGTGATGATTTGCGGTCTCCGTTAATGGCCTGTGCTAATTTCTGCATGGAGCGCTTCACATTGCTGCGTAGGGCTTCCTCTAGCATATGGTCCACCTTCTCAGTGTATGTGACCCAGTGTTCCTCCACCTTTTTGTTGGTTGGTTGAAGTTTATTTCAAACATGAATACAGTTTAAAAATCATACATCACATATTTTTCATTTCTCTTTACAGCAGCCCAAAAAGGAGTAGGAAGAAGCAAAGTTTATTTAATACTAACCCCTTTCATAGCAATTATTAACACATATGTTTACTTCTTTTTACAATTTGTAGCACACTTTACATCAATTCATTCTAATTACAGTCCTCTTAATTAAAAAGTTAAGTCAGTTATGATTCACTTAATGAGATTAATAAAATATAGTATTTTCAAAAAGGTCAAGACCATCCATCCATCCATCTTCTTCCGCTTATTCGAGGTCGGGTCGCGGGGGTAGCAGCCTATCCAGGGAAGCCAGACTTCCCTCTCCCCAGCCACTTCGTCCAGCTTCTCCCGGGGAATCCCGAGGTGTTCCCAGGCCAGCCAGAAGACATAGTCTTCCCAACGTGTCCTGGGTCTTCCCCGTGGCCTCCTACCAGTCGGACGTACCCGAAACACCTCCCTAGGGAGGCGTTCGGGTGGCATCCTGACCAGATGCCCGAACCACCTCATCTGGCTCCTTTCGATGTGGAGGAGCAGCGACTTTACTTTGAGCTCCCCCTGGATGACAGAGCTTCTCACCCTACAGTATCTCTAAGGAAGAGCCCCGCCACCCCGGCGGAGGAAGCTCATTTCGGCCGCTTGTACCCGTGATCTTGTCCTTTCGGTCATAACCCAAAGCTCATGACCATAGGTGAGGATGGGAACGTAGATCGACCGGTAAATTGAGAGCTTTGCCTTCCAGCTCAGCTCCTTCTTCACCACAACGGATCGATACAGCGTCCGCATTACTGAAGACGCCGCACCGATCTGCCTGTCGATCTCACAATCCACTCTTCCCTCACTCGTGAACAAGACTCCGAGGTACTTGAACTCCTCCACTTGGGGCAAGATCTCCTCCCCAACCCGGAGATGGCACTCCACCCTTTTCCGGGTGAGAACCATGGACTCTGACTTGGAGGTGCTGCTTCCCATCCCAGTCGCTTCACACTCGGCTGCGAACCGATCCAGTGAGAGCTGAAGATTGTGGCCAGATGAAGCCATCAGAGCCACATCATCTGCAAAAAGCAGAGACCTAATCCTGCAGCCACCAAACCAGATACCCTCAACACCCTGACTGCGCCTAGAAATTCTGTCCATAAAAGTTATGAACACAATCTGTGACAAAGGGCAGCCTTGTCGGAGTCCAAACCTCACTGGAAACGGGTCCGACTTACTGCCGGCAATGCGGACCAAGCTCTGACACTGATTATACAGGGAGCGGACCGCCACAATCAGACAGTCCGTTACCCCATACTCTCTGAGCACTCCCCACGGTCGAATGCCTTCTCCAAGTCCACAAAGCACAGGTAGACTGGTTGGGCAAACTCCCATGCACCCTCAAGGACCCTGCCGAGAGTATAGAGCTGGTCCAAAGTTCCACGACCAGGACGAAAACCACACTGTTCCTCCTGAATCCAAGGTTTGACTATCCGGCGTAGCCTCCTCTCCAGTACACCTGAATAGACCTTACCGGGAAGGCTGAGGAGTGTGATCCCACGATAGTTGGAACACACCCTCCGGTTCCCCTTCTTAAAGAGAGGAACCACCACCCCGATCTGCCAATCCAGAGGTACCGCCCCCGATGTCCACGCAATGTTGCAGAGTCTTGTCAATAAAGACAGCCTCACAGCATCCAGAGCCTTAAGGAACTCCAGGCGGATCTCATCCACCCCCGGGGCCTTGCCACCAAGGAGCTTTTTAACTACCTCGGCAACCTCAGCCCCAGAAATAGGAGAACCCACCACAGATACCCCAGGCACTGCTTCCTCATAGGAAGACGTGTTGGTAGGATTGAGGAGGTTTTCGAAGTATTGCCTCCACCAATCCACAACATCTGCAGTCGAGGTCAGCAGAATACCGTTCCCACCATACACGGTGTTGACATTGCACGGCTCCCCTTCCTGAGGCGGCGGATGGTGGTCCAGAATCACTTCGAAGCCGTCTGGAAGTCGTTTTCCATGGCTTCCCCGAACTCCTCCCATGTCCCAGTTTTTGCCTCCGCGACCGCTGAAGCCGCACACCGCTTGGCCTGTCGGTACCTGTCTGCTGCCTCCAGAGTCCTATGAGCCAAAAGAACCCGATAGGACTCTTTCTTCAGTTTGACGGCATCCCTCTAGGATTACTGCCACGACTGGCACCAACCACCTTGCGGCCACAGCTCCAATCGGCCACCTCAACAATAGAGGTACGGAACATCGTCCACTCGGACTAAATTTCCAGCGCCTCCCTCGTGACATGTTCAAAGTTCTTCCGGATGTGGGAATTTAAACTCTCTCGAACAGGAAGACTCTGCTAGGCGTTCCCAGCAGACCCTCACAATGCGTTTGGGCCTGCCAGGTCTGTCCGGCATCCTCCCCCACCATCGAAGCCAACTCACCACCAGATGGTGATCGGTAGAAAGTTCTGCCCCTCTCTTCATTGTAAATGCGGCCGAGGGTGTCCTGGTGCCAAGTGCACATATGGACACCCTTATGTTGAACATGGTGTTTGTTATGGAGAATCTGTGACAAGCACAAAAATCCAATAACAAAACACCACTCTGGTTCAAATCCGGGCGGCCATTCTTCCCAATCACACCTCTCCAGGTTTCACTGTCGTTGCCAACATGAGCGTTGAAGTTCCCCAGTAGAACGAGGGAATCACCTGTGGGAGCACTCTCCAGTACTCCCTCGATTGAATCCACAAAGGGTGGGTATTCTGAGCTTCCGCTTGGCGCTTAAGCGCAAACAACAGTCGGGACCCGTCCCCCCCACCCGAAGGCGGAGGGAAGCTACCCTCTCGTCCACTGGGTTGAACTCCAACGTGCAGGCTTTGAGCCGAGGGGCAACAAGAATTGCCACCTCAGCCCGTCGCCTCTCACTGCTGGCAACGCCAGAGTGGAAGAGAGTCCAGCCCCTCTCGAGAGAACTGGTTCCAGAGCCCTTGCTGTGCGTCGAAGTGAGTCCGACTATATCTAGCCAGAACTTCTCCACCTCGCGCACTAGCTCAGGCTCTTTCCCCCCCAGCGAGGTGACGTTCCACGTCCCAAGAGCTAGCTTATGCAGCCGAGGATCGAACCGCCAAGTGCCCTGCCTTCGGCTGCCACCCAGCTCACATTGCACCCGAGCTCTATGGCCCCTGCTAAGTTCAAGACCTTTCTTAGAATTATTCTTTTTTTGTACTTCGTAAACACTTGCACTGGTTTGTATGTTCTCTTTATCCAACAATATGTTATTCTTTGACCTTTTTTGTATCATGGTTAGTGAGTGAAGAGTACTTTGTAGTTATTTCCCCACATTTCTACAAATAACTTAAATATGGTAACAAATTAAACAGCATTTCTACACATCACAGTGCTTGGTGATGGCTGATATTGCCCTTTTTTTCCATGACAACCCCCCCCCCCCGAATACAAAATATACTATATGCATACATCGATCAATGCTGAAGTACCTCAGGACCATCTTTAGAGAAGGTGTTGTGGATGTAAGTCATTATGTCAACAATGTGCTGGAGAGCAGAACGCAGTTCTTCTTGCTGACGCTGTCTGTGAGTCCGCTGATCAGTCTCAAACTCCCAGTTCCTGACAAGGATACGAATGATTTTCTTGGTGTTTTGGTACATCTGCAATACATTTTGTTGTGTGATGATCTCACACCTGTACAAAGTCTTCCCATCAAGCCTCACTAGCAGTGTTTCACTGATCTGACGACAGAGTTTAGCTATGGCCAGATTAGACGCTTTGAAGCCATCGACTATCACCTGGACCTATAGTGGATACATTGAGGAGACTGCTATCAAAGATCTCAGCAAGGATTTTAAAAACCTTTTCTGGAATATTACTTGTTCCACCTTGAATCAAAATTAAACATACAATAATGAGAAATACTTTTTAAAATAATTATAACCTTGGAAACCTGCATGAGGCAGTCCTTGACAAACGTGTTGGAAGATATTTTAAACATCCAGAAGAGTTTGGTAAAACCCGGCTGAATCTTCTTGTCCAGCATATGAATTTTCTTGGAAAACAGACCCAGCTCAATAGGAGTAAGCATTCCAATGATCCTGACACACACAAGACAGCCATTGAGTATTTGTAGTGTCTGCATTGTCAACCATTTAGTCCAGATTTGTGTCTACTGACCTGTTATAGTCCCGGGCGAGGTGCAGTGCTCTCTCCCTAAGGCATCGGAGATCTTCCCGATCCTGGTAAATCTCAGATACAAATCCTGGGATCTCAAAACTTTGCTGACTCCAGGACTTGATTTCCGCAAACAGATTCAACAAGTTGCTGAGGGGGAAAAACACAAACAAGAATGGGACTCATCAGAGCACAGTGGAAAACAGCAATAAATAGTATTTAGAATGCTCACTTGTCAAAGTTGACCTCAATCCTGCTGTCCTTGCTATGCAGCAGGAGTGGCCGCTCCAACTTCTTGACATACTGCAGCTCCAAGCCTTGGCGCCACTCAGCAAACCTCTGCGTCACCATGTCGTCCAGAGTGCGAATGCTTTGATTGTAGTTAACCAAAACCTGCCTGCAGCTGTGTGACTCAGGCATGATGGGGATCTTCTTCAGCATCTGATGTGGAAGAGCAGAGAGAATTCATCAATATAGAATGGTTAAAGTCATTTGTTGTGTACAGCAGACAGACTCACTTCCATTTGGCTTTCTAAATGGAATTTGAGGGCCCTCGCTCTGTGGGCCTGGCCTGCCAAATGTGGCATATAGTCAGGGATGGACAGTGTCTCTGGAGAAATATGTTTGGTGAGCCTATTGTTCTCCTTCTTGAAGATGGTGTATATTTCTTCCACCATCTCATCTATTTTGCTCCCAATAGACTATGACAAGGCAGAATTAGGTTAGCAGTTGAGTGAAGCATTTACTGATCACATATCACTAAAACCATCTCCAGAAAGATCAAGACCACTGAAGATGGTTGTAATAGTGCAAAAAAAAACACCTTCCGGGCAGAGATGGGCTTGAAAATGTCCACCAGCCGAAGTCCTTCCTCCAATGAGTTGACAGTCTTGAACACAGAAGTGATCAGGTTCTGCAGCATTATATCAAGATCTTTGAGAAATGCACGGAACCTATAAAATGTATTTCATGTTATTATTGTAATTGCATCATGCTTTCTATCTTATTTTGCCAAATTTTACAATTAAAATACAGTACATCAGGAAAATATTCACAGCGCTTCACTTTTTCCACATTTTGTTATGTTATTTATTTTTGTCCTCAAAATAATACACACATTATGACAATGTGAAAAAAAACGTTTTAAGATTTTGCAAACTTAGAAAACAAAACAACAACTAAGAAATCACATGTACATAAGTATTCACAGCCTTTGCCATGAAGCTCAAAAGTGAGCTCAGGTGCATCCTGTTTCAACTGATCATCCTTGAGATAATTGGAGTCCATCTGTGGTAAATTCAGTTGATTGGGCATGATCTGCAAAGGCACACACTTCTCTATATATACCGTATTGTTCGGATTATAAGTCGCTCCGGAGTATAAGTCGCACCGGCCAAAAATGCATAATAAAGAAGGAAAAAAAACATATATACTGTAAGTCGCACTAGAGTATAAGTCACATTTTAGGGGGAAATTTATTTGATAAAATCCAACACCAAGAATAGACATTTGAAAGGCAATTTTCAAGCCCCCATTTGTGAATTCGTTCCTCGAGCTGTAGCCACCTAGCTTTTAGCCCGCGATTAGCTTTTTTAGTTTTCTTCATTTCAGTAAGAGTAGCCTCCACTTTTCGCCAGTCCCTTACAAGTTTCTCGCTTACTCCAAACTTTCTTTCTGCTGCTCAATTGCCGTTTTCTGCTGCATATTTCAATACTTCCAGCTTGTAACCTGCAGTATATGATTTCCTTTTCCGTGCCATTTTTGTTCAGCCCTTCTCAGATTTCATAAGTTACCGGCAATGTTGAAATGATCAATTTTCATTGTTACGGAAGTAGTAGCAGGTAGCATCTTTTTTTTCACAATGCACTTCTGCCATGACCCGCCCCCGCCAAATTTTTATTGGTTGACATGTGTGTGTGACGATTGCTGATATACGCCTAGTCTCTTACGTGAATGAGATAAATAATATTATTTGATATTTTATGGTAATGTATTAATAATTTCACACAAGTGGCTCCAGAGTATAAGTCGCACCTCCGGGCAAACTATGAAAAAAACTGTGATTTATAATCCAAAAAATACGATAATTTCCCACATTGGACAGTGCATGGCAAAGCACAAAGCAAGCATGAAGTCGAAAGAACTGTCTGTAGACCTCTCAGACAGGATTGTCTCGAGACACAAATCTGGGGAAGGGTACAGAAAAATATCGGCAGCCTTGAGTAAAGCTGGGCGATATGTCAAAAAAATGGTGATGTATGATGTTGTAATTGTATGCATGTTCGAAATAAACTCAAACCATAAACATTTCTCAACCGATTCAAAGAATTCCAACACCAACCAATTCAGCTCATTCAGGACATTCAAGCTACTTATCATTTTCAAAAAATTCCCGCTTTTCTCTGAAACTTCCAGGAAATTTCCATTGAAATGAAAGGGACATTTTTCAAAGTTCTACATTTCCTACACTTCTCGACCGGATCAAACCATTCCAACACCAACCAATTCAACTCGTTCAGCGCATTCAAGCTATTTATCATTTTCCCAAAAATTCCCGCTTTTCCTGAAGTTCCAGAATTTCCAGGAAATTCCCATTGAAATGAATAGGACATTTTTCAAAGTTCTACAATTCCTACATTCCTTGACCAATTCAATTAGTTCTAACACCAACCTGTTCACTGATTCAAACCATTCCAATATAAACACATTCCACTCGTCTGGGAAATTTAGACTAACACTTTCCCAAGTTTCTAACCAAATTCCGGTGGTTTTCCTGGATTTTCTGGAACTCTGTAACACTAATTATCAAATATACTAACACATTTGAATTGAATTGAATTCTCTTTATTGTCATTGTACCAGTACAACGAAATTTGCAGTACAAACCCATGAAGTGCAGAAATAATTTAACATTCAAAGCATAAAAAATAATAGGCTGGATCTTTAAAAGACACATTTAACACAACAAGCTTACGCCCACAACCACCTGTATAGCGCTGCATCACCAGCCCTGAAAGCAATGTTTCTCTCCCTGAGCAGGCACTGCACTTCTTTTGTCATCCATGGCTTCCTGTTCGGCTAGACCCGGATGCGCTTTTCCTCTGTGACATTGTCTGTGCAGTTTTTTTATATAGTCCAGGACAGATGTTGTGTATTGTTCCAGATCAAATAACCGATTAAAATAATTCCTATTCAGCTCATTGAAGACATTCATGCTATTTATCACCTTCATAAAATTCCCACTTTTCCTGAAATTGACAAATTACCAGGATAAGAGCATTTAAATTAATGGAACGTTTTTCAAAGCTCCACAATTCCCACATTTCTTAACCGATTCAAACGATTGCAACGACGACCAATTCAGCTTATTCAGGACAGTCATGCTATGTATCATTTTTCAAAAATCCCAAAATTCTCAAACTACCAGGAAATTGCCATTAAAATGAATGGGATATTTTTCCAAGTTCTACAATTCCCACATTTCTTGACCGATTCAATGAGTTCTAACACCAATCCGTTCAGCTCATGAATTTGATTACAGGGTGCCATCTCGGAAGTGTGGAAACTGTTCTAATAATAGTGAAATGAAGTGAAGTGAATTATATTTATATAGTGCTTTTTCTCTAGTGACTCAAAGCGCTTTACATAGTGAAATCAAATATCTAAGTTACATTTAAACCAGTGTGGGTGGCACTGGGAGCAGGTGGGTAAAGTGTCTTGCCCAAGGACACAACGGCAGTGACTAGGATGGCGGAAGCGGGATCGAACCTGCAACCCTCAAGTTGCTGGCACGGCCACTCTACCAACCAACCTATACCGCCCATGTGCACGCTAACGATTTATGCTAGTATTTTAGTTAATTTTGTATGTTTAACCTAATAAACATAAATTGGCCCTAGTGTGTGAATGTGAGTGTGAATGTTGTCTGTCTATCTGTGTTGGCCTTGCGATTAGGTGGCAACTTGTCCAGGGTGTACCCCGCCTTCCGCCCAAATGCAGCTGAGTAGGCTCCAGCACCCCCCGCGACCCTGAAATGGATGGATGGATGGATGGACATAGATTGTGTTGCTTGGTACCATCAAAGAAGTATGCTAGCTGTTCCCCTGTTACATGCTAATGTTAGCATGCTAACTTTCTATACTAGCATTTTAGCTAATTTTGTACTTTTAAAAAAAATTCTATTAATCATTGATTCAGTTATTTGGCGCCATCTTAAAAGTATGCCAGTCCTTCATCTGGTAGCCTGCTAATTTTAGCATGTTAACGTTAGCATGCTTATGTTTTATGCTAGCATTTCAGCACATTTTTTTACGTTTTAACCTAAAATCTTGATTTTGTTACTTGGTGCCAGCTTAAAAGTATGCTAGCTATTCCCCTGTTGACATGTTAATGTTAGCATCCTAACGTTTTATGCAAGCATTTTAGCTAGTTTCGTACTTTTTAACCTGATAAACATGTATTTTGTTATGTGCTGCCATCTTAGAAGTATGTTAGCTTATTCCACTGCTATTGTTAGCAGTAAATGTTAGCATGCTAGCATTTTTGTTAGTTAGTTTTAGTTAGTTACATTTTAACCTAATAATGACAGATTTCGTTACTTAGCGCTCATTTTAGAAGTATGCTAGCCGTTCCCCTGTTGCAACTTTTTATGCCAGCATTTTAGCTGCTGGGATATATACATTATGTTACTTTGGAACCTCTTGGGGTGTGCTAAGTCTTCTAGCTATACCAACAGTTAGCATTTTAAGATTGATAATACATTTCAGTATAGCTTCTGTTCCTCACCTCTAAAACCATTTTTAACCTTTAAACTATTTTAACCTCCTCTCTGAGCTGCCACCTTATTGTGGTAGAGGAGTTTCCATGTCCCAATTACCCTAAGAGCTATGTTGTCTGGGAGCTTCTATACCCTCTGGTAGGGTCTCCCAAGACAAACAGGTCCTAGGTAAGGGACCAGACAAAGAGCAGCTCGAAGACCTTTATGAAAAAGATAAGACAAAGACCAAGATTTTCCTCACCCAGACGCGGGTCACCTGGCCCGTTCTGGAGCCAGGCCCATAGGTGGGGATCGATGGTGGATACCTGATGGCCTGGCCTGTCCCTATGGGGCACCGCCCGAAGAGGCAATTTTGGTCCCCTCCTCCAATGGGCTGAAATGGAGCAGCTGGTACATAACTGCACCTGTTGCCTTCTGAGCGTGAAAACAAGTCAACCTGCTGGTTGTGCATGACTTGCACTCCAAGTTAAGCTCCACCAAAACGCCCAACATTACTGACCGCCTAAACAGGCTTTTTGGTTGCTGGGGCTTACACAGGGCCATCACAACGTACAATGGACGTACAACTCTGCAAACTCAGCCGAGTTATCAGAGTTCCTAGCAAGGCACTTTAACAAGTACATTAGAATGGCTGTGTATTATCCTGAGAACAATATGGGGTGGAAAGTCTGAATGAAACCCTGTTCGACCATTCTGGCATCCAAATACCACCACTATGGAGTCGTCAGTTCTGCTAATGATTGTAAGAGAACTGAGGCAACCACTTGACTCCTTGAGGGCTGGACCCACCGCGGCGTAGATGTAGCCAACTCCACAGTGGGCCGGAACTTGGTTTGAGGACTGGACCCACCGCGGCGTAGATGTAGCCAGCTCCACAGTGGGCCGGAGCTTGGATAGAGGGCTCACATGCCAGAGGAAGGGCGGATCTGGTGTTTCAGACAGAGTTCAGCTGTGCTATTTGTGGGTGGGGTCATCCTCACCCCCGAAATAACTTGACAACCTACTGGTTGGAGCCATACATGGCGAATCAGCAATTTGGCTCCACAACTTACCAATTGGGAGATGAGACCCGGTGGCAATTTCCTGAACTGGGATACAGCTGTAGTAGGCTGTGCTCCAAGTCCGGCAGTTTTCTAGTGGCCAGTTGGGCCAAGGGTGTGCCCCACGGGTGGCAACATGCCATAGCCAGGGGGCCCTCAGCGAGCAAATGGCCCCCCTGGTCTGGCATGGGGACTATGTTATTGGATGTGGGGTTTTGGTAGTATATTCCTTTGGGGGATTCAAGTGTGATGTTCATAACATGTATGTATGGGTTCTGGTAATGTCTTACTGTCCTATTAAGGTTTGGCTGTCAAGTGGGACAGTTGCCGTAATATGTAGCAGTTGAATAAAGGGTTTTGACAAAACAAGTCTCGTTGTGCTGCACATATATAACAATTGTGGACACACCTGTTGAACTCAATGTGCCATGTAGTGTTCTCCACCTCCAGGATGCGTTGGTCAACAGAGCGCAGGGTTTCGAGGCCGTGCTGGAACTTGGCCTCGATCTTAACAAGGGAGAGAGTGAGCTCGGGGCCCTGATAGCCACTGAAGCACGGCAGCGGTCTCTGGGTGCCGTCATCCCAGCGGGCAAACTGCTGTTGTGTGTCACACACCTAGAATGAAAACCAAACATCATCTCTGGCACTGTGCACAACATACAATTGGTACTATCCTGTTTCAGATGGGTCAAATGTGTGCACCTCAATCAAGTCTTTAAACCTCTGAATGCAGGCATCAACTGGGACGAAAATGTTTGTTTGGTCCAGGAGCCAGCCTTTTTTAGATTGTCTGAAAGAAAAAAAAGGGGAGTATATGCAACAATTCCATCTGAGCGCAAAGCATCTGTCATACATTGCCAAATAGTATGGATTTCTTTCTCTTACTCGTGGTGCACCTCGACAGCGCGTGTGTAGATGCTCTTCCAGGTCTCGCAGCACTGGATGCAGTCAATTAGGTCTTGCTTGCTGGAGGTTACAAAGCCCTCAAAGATCCTGTCCAGAGAGATAGTCTTGATGCACAGGCGGATGATCTCGTAACTTGTCTGCAAGCCAGCAGCAAATTAGAAGTTTTAATATACATAATATACATTATTTCTGTTATTTTATGAAGCTGAAACTGGTCTCTTCCTAAAGCTTATTTCCTTTAACCTACTTGTGAACTTCTACAGAGCCCCAAATGAGAGCATTATATGTCTCAATGCCCGGATTTTACACGGGTACAGTAAGAACAGCACAGAGGTCCTGTGATGCCTTCTAATAGACCAGTATGCTATACCTATATGCTGGATGAGTCCAAAGGAGGGCTAGAAGAACAGCGGCAGATTCTTCCTATCCAATAAATTTGTAGCAATTGAGCAGCCGTGACAGCTGTGACATTATGTACACTTAACATGTACAGTATGTTCTTGCTTTTTACATCAATGACGTTGAAGTCACGGCTGTATTTCAGTCCTAAAAACACTAGTTTTAACTTGATGTCCATGAATGCACCTTCGCATGAGTGTGGAAATTGGAACTGAGCACTGCTGTTGACGTGAAGAAGAGTGTCAGTCTCTGTATCCTACTGTACGACGCTACAACAACAATGTGCTACATTTCACTGTTGATAGCAGCACCGGTGTTGTAACATTTTAATATAAATGTTTTATTTAATTAGTCAGATTACCCGTTGAAAACAGTAACGGCATGAGTAACCACATTTTTTTAAACCTAATTATGTGGATGTTGGTCTACTATGTTTTCCATTGGACCATTTTTGTGTAGAGATGGTGTGCCAAGATGCATTGTGCATGTGGAGATATTCTACCTGTGCATGGTTGCGTAGGTTTAATTCACATATTCTGGCTTCTTTTCATAGCCCATCCCAATGTATAACTCTACCTTAATGAAGAGGCCTGTGATCCGCTCATTGGTGTTGTAATGGGTGGAGTTGATCCAGATGATACGAATGAGACTGACAATGTGCTTCAGCTTGAGAGCAAGTTCACTTATTTTAACTTGAGCCAGTTCTTTACAGGGGTCCACCAATAAGGACAGGAATCGCACATTGGACTGCGCCTCCATGGATGAATCCTGTGTGGGCAACACAACAAAGGAACAATGATAATGAGTACTACTGTTAACAGGCGTTATGTTTTACATTTCCATTATTTTACTGTATGTAAGAGGGTTGGGGACAGACCAAGGAAGTACCAAGGTCATTTTTTGACATTTTCCATAATTTTCTCGTTAAATAAAAGCTGCCTTCACCTGCATTTCCTCAACGAGTTTGCAGAAGCGCTTGACATAAAGCGAGTTGGCCAGCTCCAGCATTTGCTGAATGTGCTTGATGCCGGTCTTCTGCAGCTGTTGACTCATGTCCATCAGCTTGCCTGAGTGGCGCTCCCAGTACATTATCTCCTGCAGCGGACCACTGTTGTCGCTCACAGTGGTTTCTTGAACGTTCAACAGCTCCTTGATCTGGTCTGTCCAATGGATCAAGACAGCTAAAATGTGGAGAGTAATTGTAGATACAGCTGTGCTGCAATGAACGTTTATTCAATGTTTAGACAGACTTACATTCCATCCTCTGCACCAGATGACTGTCCTTGCTGCCCTCTTCAGCGCTGTCAACCAGGCCTTCCATTGGAATGTACAACACTGTCTTACCCTCCTTCTCACAAACAGTCTCTGTTCAAACATGACATGGAAAAAATTACACACTCCTAATTATGCAGTAATAACAAATCAAGCTCAGGGCACCCCCCACCTGTGAGGATGGCCAGGTAATTGTGCATGCCGTTGATGTAGTTGTCTTTGATGCCCTTCTCCCAGTCACTGCTGATGTCGATGTCGTCTGTATGTAAGCTGGTCAGGAAGTGAAGCAGGCTCTCAGTGGGGTCGCCCTGCACATTCCCATATTCTACCTCTAAGTAGAAGCTCTCCGCAGTGATAATGGCTTCTGGCTCACGCATAAAATAGAACAGCTCTTCCACCACCTGACATGGAAGTTCATTACTTGGAGGGCGAAGTCAACCATGTTGTCTGGTGCATGTTAAGATAAAAGCACAGGCTCTACCAAGTGGGGAAGTTGGTAAGTTTAAGCAATTCTTTGACTCAGACCTTGTATCCTGGTGATAGTTACCAATCAAAGCGGAGGAAATACACAGTACCTGTGATGGAAGGGAATAGTCCACCTTTAGTGTCATGTCTGTGTCCAAGTAGACCACCAAAGTGGAGATCGATGTGTCCTCAATGAATTGATCTAGAACCTTCTCATGGTCTTCCAGCCACATCTCTTGGGTGATATCGGAAATGTCGACACAACGGATGAACTTCTGTGAGTGTGAAAGGCAGCAAAAAAAGATATATGTGAGGGTTTTGTTTGGAAGCAGATATGAAAAATAGCAACATTTTACCCGACGAATGATCTTGAGGGATTCTTGGTAGTCAATAATGATGTCTTCTTCAGTCTTTTCTTCTGCCTTATTGTCTGTATGGTCCTCCGATGTTTCATTTTTGTTTTCATCATCGTCGTCAATGGGGTCATCTATGTTGTCATCATTGGTGTCCTCAGTGATGAGGTCTTCACTCTTGTCGTTAGTGTTAGTGTCTTCCTTATCCTCTGTGGTAACTAAGGTAGTCAGAAGACAACACACAAGGGTAGTATTGTCATTTTGAGGACCTGTTTACACATTTCAGCTGGTCAAGACCAAAAATAAATCATAAAAAAATACTAGGTAAATGGATGGATGGATGGGTCACTTTAATGGAGGTTTGTGTTAACATTGATTGATTTTGATGAGTCTGTCGTGCTCTCTCTGTCTCTCTCCAACTGGTCTCAAATCCACATTAACTGGACCAAAATGACCAGTGTACACACACTCTGAGAGACAATCACCAAATATGACCATAACCAGGCATTGATGAGTGAAATTCATCAAGAAATAAGACTGAAATGTCAGCTCGGAAATGTAAATAAATAGTGAAAGGTAGTTGGGCAGTTGAACAGACTGTACCTGCACTCTTGCTTATTATAGTTTGGTTAAGACGTTAGAAATGCTGCCTTCTTGCAGAACATGCATGAACCATTTTGATGTCATTATCACATTGATATACTCTCTTATGTCAGTAGGTAAATATCTGCCATAGAAACAAATTGTCCTATAAATGAGTGACCCGAAAGAAGTCATGTTATTTTAAATGGCCGTCCAATCGAGGTGTGACTTTATGCATATATGCTTAACATTTTTGGCCCGCTGATAAAAGTACAAGAGTTCAGTTCAGTTTCAGTTTATTTTGAACATGCATACAATACAATGTCATTCATCACATATTTCCAGTTGTTTCCTTACAGCATTTTCAAAAAGGAGTAGGAAGAAGCTGAGTTTATTTAATCCTACCCCTTTTCATACCATAGCAATTTTATCCTAAATCCTTGTTCTCTGTAACATAACAGTGAACAAATAAATAATAAGCAAATAATATACCATAGTAAGTAAACTAATATTAAATACATAAATAATCTGTCTCAATAAAATAAAAAAAACGGTTCAAGATGTTCATCAAAATTCTTGTTCTGTGTACTTTGTGAACACTTGTAGTTTGAACAGTCTCAAACTGAATCATATTGGCGCTTTGTTTGATTTCTTTGGTTAAGCCATTCCATAATTGAATTCCACATACTGATATGCTAAAGGTTTTAAGTGTTGTACGAGCATACAAATGTTTTAAATTACATTTTCCTCTAAGGTTATATTTCTCCTCTTTTGTTGAGAAGAATTGTTGTACATTCTTGGTAGCAGGTTATAGTTTGCTTTGTACATAATTTTAGCTGTTTGCAAATATACCAAATCGTTGAATTTGTGATTCAATAAATAAAGGGTTTGTATGTTCTCTATATCCAACATTATGTATTATTCCAATTGATCTTTTTTGTAACACCGCACTAAAGTGACCACCAAGAATATTTTTACATTTTTGTACAGTACCAGACTACAAGTGTAAACACCCTAACATTTAGTAAATAAACACCATTAATAATACACAAAACTGATAATACACGAAACTGTTGGCACTTGTGGGGAGGTCATAGTTAGTGTACTAACCAGAATAGTCGCCTTCCTCGTCCTCAGTTTTTTCTATGGTTTCCTGGCTTTGCGACTCCATCTCTCAGCATTCACGTTTATCTAGGGTTTTCAATTCGAAAAAAAACCCCAGCAACTTCACATGTCTGAGTTGAGTAGTGAATTCAGAGTTTTAAAAAAGCGCTTAAAACTCGCATATAAGCGGGAGCTACACGGTTTTTTAGCGCCGTGTGGAAAGTACCCGTCACCAAGGCGACCATTCTAAACACGGCGAGACATGAACACCGGTCCGACACCATTAATGGTGTTTAATCATTTGTGGCGTACAAAACCAAATTACGCCTATACATTCAGTAAAACACTTAGCTTTCTACACACATTCAGAAACACATTTTTTAGGTAAACCTTTAAATATTCACCAGCTTCCCCTCCCAAAATATATTAGCAGCAACCAGTCCAAACTGGAAAATGGACACTTTCTATTAAGTAGCTGTAGTTTGTGGGCATACGTGAGCACCTCACTTATAATGGCAACAACGGGGACGTCATAACGTGACGTCACCGGATGAGGTCAAAAAGAAAAAATATATATTCACTAAACTTTACGCTTCTAAAATGACATTACTTTCTTTCTCATAAAATACTTTAACAACTTCTACTCATATTTCTACTTTATTTTTTTTAAATAAAAAATAATCTTTTTGCTTTATTGTATATTTGGTATGTGCCGCAAGCACCACTTTGGACACCTGTGGTATACTGTAATGCAAGTTTACACTCTAAAAAGAATAATGGACAGATTATCTAAAAAAAAAAAGTAGCAGTTTTAAGCTGTGAGCATTTTAAACAACCCACCAGCATGAGTAAAGTAGGATAATACAAAGTGTATTTCAATGCAGTGACTATTGTGCACAAAAATTTACTATAAAACGACAGAAACAAAATAATAATTTGACTTGTTAAACTGCATATAAATTTACAAAACAAAAAAAATGCAACATTATTGCGCTGAAGTGATATGACTTTATTAATGGATGTGTCAACTGCAAAACAATTGTAAAACAAAAATTAAAAACCTTCCCTAGTAGCTAAATGATGCAACAAATCACTTTACCACAATGCAGATTTACTTTTTTCCTTTGTTCTTGAGTTATGTTGTCATAGAAGATGAGATAATTACAGGTTTCCAGTGTTGTCCAACCTGAGACTGCATCTGTGTGGTCATATGTTCCATAATGCAAAGGCTTAGCAACTGACACTGGCATTGAACATGCAACACAGGCACTGAAAACATGAACAGTCCTACCGGTATTTCACTCCATTTTAAATACATATTACAGTACAAAGAAAAATCCCCTCGAATATATATGGTGAAAATGACACTTCCGTCCCTTTCAACAAGTTAAATAGTGTTCAGCACAAAGTCAGGAAGGCTGTAAATCTCCACATCATGAAGACATTCGCTCACTGTTGGTTCTGAGATGAGGTGATCATGTTTTTTGTTTGGCGGTGTTAATTGTTTTGTTTTGTACAGCTTAAAAGTTCATCTCCAGGATTCAAACTATGACATTCAACAACCTAGGCTGAGCAGGCACATGAATACACAGAAGAAACTCATGACAACTTCAAATGTACGACCTTGTGTCACGGCCTCTAGGATCATGATGTGCAGCTCTGAGAGCCCGGTAAGAGAAAGAAATAAAGACACAATTGGAAAAAAGCTTTTAGAAACCCAGTGGGTGAGGTGCCACCGTTCCACCGTTCTCCACCACAGCCGTAGAAATGGCCTGCAAGTTCTTGAAGAGATGCCTGGACTGGTTGGAGCGCAGCGCCTTGATGTCCCGCATGAGTCTATCATGGCTCTGAAAGAAAAGAAAAAAAAAAGGAGATAAATGTCATTATGATCCCTAAAAAGCATGCAGGCAATGAAGGAAATAATGAATTTTGATCATTTTACATCAAATCTTCCAACATACAAGCTTATCTTGAGGAAATTTGTTGTGTGTTAAGTTAGTGTGCATTTTGGAGCACATCTCACCTCTACACACCAGGTCTCGCACAAAACCTTCTCATGTTGGCCTGAAGGCAGCCCCTGACTGAGTGAACGTGAAGCCCTGTGGAGGACAACAATCACACTAGGCTTTGCAGATATACAGTATGTGGACACACATGGACAAGAAGAATGTTTCTCTACCTCGCCAGGACAACAACCATGGTGTAAATGTCAATTGCGCAGTTGGCAACTCTCTGCAATACAAACTGCTCATCTGCAACAGGAACATATTGTTTATTCTCCCCATTTTCACAAATGTGCCGAGCAATGTGTGGGATATGTCCTTTCACACACTCACCAATAATCTTCTTGCCATGTTTGATAAGAAGCTCCTCGATGGCAATGCCAAATTGTTCAACAGCTTTTACGGCCTGTGTGAAAGAGGCAAACAAAAACAAAAAGTTGATGAAATCACTTTTTGTGGCACAAGTAATTAAGACTGATTAACACACCAGTTCACCACTATGAGCCAGCTCCGGATGGACTGTCCCTTGAAGTGTCAAGCCTGTGCTTAAGCCTGCTTTCCTAAAAAGCGAGAGGCGTATCAGTTTCATTCTGGTCGCGAATGGCAAAGCACAACAGAGCACTGAAAGGTTACCTTTTAGCTCTCTTGGTGAGCTCTTCTGCCAGGAGCCCAGCATTGCCGAGTGGGTTCTTCATTGCTTTTTGCAAGCTCTTCAACTGGTTGCCAGCATTCTGAGGAGCAGACAGAACATGTGTCAAAGGTGAGTCATGCAGTCTCTCTCAAACAACATATACTCTATCATCCATAATATCCACCTGGAAGCCATTGAGGGCCACAAAAAGTCTGAGGATGTCGTTGGTACCCTCGAAGATGCGGAAAATTCTCAGATCTCTCATCACTCGCTCTATTCCAGAGTCCTGTGGAAGACCATGTGTACTAGTTCACTTGGAGAACGATAGTCATGTGCAGCATTAACGTGTACAGGTTAGCATCTACAGTTGTGTTCAAAATAATAGCAGTCCCACATCACTAGCAAGATAAATCACTGTTTTTGTTAGAATTTCAACTGCTACACTGCAAGTAAGTTTCTAGAAGGTTTAGTAAAGGTATAGAAAACCAAAAGACCCAACAGGAATGATGTGCATGCTGCTGATTCTGTGAAACTGAATCATTTACTGAAAGGGGCGTGTTCAAAAAAATAGCAGTGCTGCGTTCCATAAGTGACATCATTGATTATGTGTAAAAAAAAATATGTTAAACAAGTGGCCCTTATTTTAGGATCAAGGCAACTGACGCTGCATATGCTGGCTGTGCATTTGTCCTTGGAAAAACAGAGTAAAATGGGTCGTTCAAGACACTGTTTAGAAGAAGAGCGTTCTTTGATTAAGAATTTAATAAAAGAGGGGAAAACCTATAAAGAAGTGCAGAAAATGATAGGCTGTTCAGCTAAAATGATATCAAATGCTTAAAAATGGCAGCCAAAACCAAAAAGGCGAGGAAGAAAAAGAAAAACGACTATTGAAATGGATCGGAGAATAACCAAAATGGCAAAGGCTCAGCCAATGATCAGCTCCAGGAGGATGAAAGAAGATCTTAGATGGCCTGTGAGTACTGCAACAATCAGACCACGTCTATGTGAAGCCAAGCTACCAGCAAGAAGCCCCCGCAAAGTCCCATTGTTAAAAAAAAGACGTGTGCTGAAGTGGTTACAATTTGCCAAAGAACACATTGACTGGCCTAAAGAGAAATGGCGTAATATTTGGGGACTGATGAGAGTAAGATTGTTCTTTTTGGGTCTAAGGGCCAAAGACAGTTTGTCAGACGTCCTGCAAACACTGAATTCAAGCCCCAGTACACAGTGAAGACGGTGAAGCATGGTGGTGCAAGCATCATGATATGGGGATGTTTCTCGTACTATGGTGTTGGTCCTATTTATCGCGTACCAGGGATCATAGATCAGTTTGAGTACACCAGAATACTGGAAGAAGTCATGTTGCCGTATGCTGAAGAGGAAATGCCCTTGAAATGGGTGTTTCAACAAGACAATGACCCCAAACACACCAGGAAGCGAGTAAAATCATGGTTCCAGACAAACAGAGTTCAAGTAATGGAGTGGCCAGCACAATCCCTGAACCTCAATCCCATTGAAAACTTGTGGGCTGACATAAAGAATGCTGTTCATGAGGCAAAACCAAAAAATGCAGAGGAATTGTGGAACGTAGTACAATTGTCCTGGGCTGCAATACCTGTCGACTCCATGTGCCACAGATTTGAAGCAGTTATCAGAAACCGTGGTTATGCAACTAAATTATAGTTAATAATTCTAAGGAAAGTTGAATCTGCAAGCCTTTCTTAGTTTATACAGTACATTTGAGTTTTATAAAGAAAGATGTCAACACTGCTATTTTTTTGTTTTATATTTCTTGACTTTCTGTAAAATATTGTCAAATTTGAATTACGTTTTTCCATTTTTCTGGCTTTGAAATAGAATGGGCCGTCTCCCCAATGCATTTGTGTTCATTAAAATACAATTTATTTGAAGAATTTTGAGGTTTACACACCTTTTTAAACACACTGCTATTATTATGAACATAAATGTATGTGCCCTTTAAATGCTTGCAGAAAAAAAACTCTTGATGGCCCAAACACATTTTCTGACTGTGAATGTTTTCCATTGTGTGAAGAGCCTGGAAATGATAAGACGGGTGCAGCGTGGTTCATTTTTAGAAACATTATTTAAAAGCTTATCTCGACACCTCTAGGAAAAATGACTGGGGTCAACAGACAGTTGTTCAGACAGAAAATAACCATTGCTTGCACATTTACTTGTGACTTTGGCCAGAGACAAGAGGCCAATAAGAGATTATTCGACCTCCGGCAGATTTTTAACATTGTTTTCTTCCATTTGTGCATATCTTTATTTTGATCTTGTGCTTTTAAGATATTGTAACGACGGGAGTATTGTGTATGGTTCTGAGCTGTGATTGAGTGATTGTCTACAAGGGCATTTCCTGCTATGTAGTTATACCCGGCGCAAGAGATAAGGTAAGTTGACCAGCCGAGTAAACCGCAATGAAGTGTGAAGTGCTTCTTGCTGTAAAGGTAGACAGTGCTCTTTTGTAGACGCCAATAAAAGCCTCAGTGCATGGTCATCCTGCCTCAACAACATTCCACAAACATTACAATATTTTGACTGTTTAACAAAGCTGCAATGGTGATCACAACAGTTATTCTCAAATAGTGGGTCAGGACCTCCCGGGGGATCACAAGCAATAGGGGAGATTACTGCAGTACACACTGTAATATTCATGTTAAAACATAATGCAAACATGCAGCTAGGTGGCAGCAGTGCTCAATCTCATCAGTCTCCCCACAGGAAATAAATAAGCACTGGACTACAGAGCCAATAAGGCTTTTGTATATGATAAAATCTTCATTCCCGGGTCAAACTATTTTTTTTTTTAAGAAATTAAAAATGGGTGGAGAATCCTTGCCAATACTGCTGTTCTTTTATTTTAAAGCTTATTTTGCAATTGACAAGCAGCCTCTGTGATCACACTTTGTTGCTGTGTCACTAGACAGTATTTATGTTGTGGCTTAGCAATAATGATGATAAAGTTGACAATACTACAACTGGAATGATCTCTTACCTTCATGTAGCCCATGCCACCCATGACCTGAATGCACTCATCAGTCACAGTCCAAGCGGCTTCCTGTTAACAAAAAGATGCGAATGAGCACCTGCAATACAAACCTATTACCCCAGATTTGCACTGAATGCGAAATTGCCGCGGACCGGCACACGCACGGCAGCGTACTCTTTCCATTTTTATTAAATCAATTTGTCCGTTTCCACCGCCCAGTGTCGGTGATGAACGCGGGCGGTGGGGAGACTGTTGATTAGATTGAGCTGGTATGCCGTTGACGTTCCGCGTACCAGCGCTAGATATACGCAGAGTTATTTTTGCAACAAATCTGTTCTATTTAGCTAAAATCTGCTAGTGTTGGACAGGAAGTTAGGCACAAAAAGAAAATAAAGTATCCGATTTACTTTCAATATAAAACACTCCGTCTTCAAGGCGGATCGTATTTTACACTTTGAAAGGTCCTAATGAAGTTAACTTGTCAAAGATGTTACTGTTGTATTGTTGCCTGCTGCAAAAAAATAACGCGGTTTATCAAAGCAGGACCAAGTGTATTTGCTTCTGCTCCTCTGGAAGGACACAAACTTTATGTGGTTCACTTCATTAAAACTTTCCTTATCATGTGAGTATGAGCGGATTTACAAAACCTCGTAAAAGTCAGCGTTATTTCGTTGCACAACAAAGCCGCAACAGAACAGCGGTGAGGATGACTGGACGGCGTCCATCCCGCAGGGTCAAGTTGTCCCGCGGCCGTTACGCATTCAGTGGAAATCCGGGGTTACGACATGTTCATGGAAAGCTTCTCACAGAGGCAAATATCTTGCTGATAGCAGCTTCAATCTGGAATTCAGTTGCTCCGCTGTCCATGTTTCCACTGATCATGTAGGCCAGAGACTGCAGAAAACACATGTCAGCGGTTTAGCAGATTTAAAGCGATGATGCTAAACGTCTACCAACCTCTGTGACGTACTGCAGCATGGTCATACGAGCAAGCTTCTCTTGTATGGTCCCATAAGTGTGGATCTTGTTTCCAAACTGGGTCCTGTTGGCTGCATGGTCCACCTGATGAAAAGGAAAAAAAGCAACCTTTAACCATTAAATGCATTCATATGATGTAGGAGTGTCCAAATTCTGGCCAGGGAACCATATACGGGCTACAGCTTATTTTTACTACAGGCACATTGGAGAAATAAAACAGCAGAAATGGGGAAAAAGAGCAAGAAGGCACAACAAAAAGAGAAAAATCTGAAATGTTGACTCTAATATCTAAAACATAACCTATCCATCCATCCATCCATTTTCTATATCCCTTGCAGAGCTGCCAACATTTGATGTTTGCAATCTGGAAGATTCCCCCAGCCCCTTGAGTTTTATCATTTTCAACTGTCTGTGAGACCGTGAATAAGTACAGGCTGAGTCCTGAGTGGTGATTTAATGAGCAAGCAGGGAAAGGGAGGGAAAGCAGGGATGTGTGGGGGCAGTTGAGAAGACAGCTGCATGCTAAGAAGAAGTTTGTTGCCGTTATTTTGGTCCTTTATATCAATATCTTACATCAACACGAAAACATCACAATTCCGGAGATTTTTTTTTAACGTCAGTTGGGATGTTTCAGACAAAGACAATATCCAGGAGTCTCCCACAGAATGCAGAGGAGTTTGCAGGTCTGCCAGAGGCTATCCCAGCTGGCTTTAGTCGATAGGTGAGGTACAACCTGGACCACCGGTCAATCGCAGACCACATATGCAGTGTTTCCAATATATTCATTTAAGTTTAAGGCAACCAGGAGTAAAAATTTAAAATATACACTACCGTTTGGGGTCACATTGAAATGTCCTTATTTTTGAAGGAAAAGCACTGTACTTTTCAATGAAGATAACTTTAAACTAGTCTTAACTTTAAAGAAATACACTCTATACATTGCTAATGTGGTAAATGACTATTCTAGCTGCAAATGTCTGGTTTTTGGTGCAATATCTACATAGGTGTATAGAGGCCCATTTCCAGCAACTATCACTCCAGTGTTCTAATGGTACAGTGTGTTTGCTCATTGGCTCAGAAGGCTAATTGATGATTAGAAAACCCTTGTGCAATCATGTTCACACATCTGAAAACAGTTTAGCTCGTTACAGAAGCTACAAAACTGACCTTCCTTTGAGCAGATTGAGTTTCTGGAGCATCACATTTGTGGGGTCAATTAAACGCTCAAAATGGCCAGAAAAAGAGAACTTTCATCTGAAACTAGACAGTCTATTCTTGTTCTTAGAAATGAAGGCTATTCCACAAAATTGTTTGGGTGACCCCAAATTTTTGAACGGTAGTGTATATATTTTTTTTCTCTCAAGATTTTGCAATAGAATAGAATAGAGAGTACTTTATGGATCCTTGGGGGAAATTCAGGACCACAGTTCGCTCACGATAGACAATTAACATTTAGGTATTTTTACATGTGAATAATATAATTACAGTCTATTATACAGCATTATTCACATGTGAATAACATAAATACAGTCTATTATACAGCATTATTCACATGTGAATAACAAATACAGTCGATTATACAGCATTATTCACATGTGAATTATATAAATACAGTCTATTATACATTCAAGTACAGTCAAAAAGGAACATTTGTATTATACAGTCTGATGGCTGTCCAGTAACACTTCACCTTCCAGGTGATATATGTGCTTCCATCTCCTGCAATCATGTTCCACAAAACATTGACTACGTTATTTGTTTTTAAATTCAGAGTTTGAGGTTTGAGCAACAGGCTTCCGTAGTTAGTCAGCACGCAAACACAGCTAGCGTGTGTTGCTGCAGGAGCAGGAGACTTACTGAGGAGTACAAAGTTAGCGGTCAGTATTCTTTTCTGCAAAGTTTGGTGAATATATGCCTGTAAATAGAAATTCAAATGCTCTTAAGTGTCAATTTTCTTCTGTAAATCTAATTTGATAAATGTTTGGACAAGTTCGCTCTGCTAATTTTCATTAACCTGTCAAAGAGCTGGTCCATTGTTGCATTAGAGCTAACCTTCAACCTTTATAAAATGTATTGCATTTTTCAGTTTATAACAAACTGTATTATTGAATTATTTAATATGATTCCTGCAAGTATGTGCACATCATATGTATATTAATGTACTTTCATTTGTGTGCTTAGTTTGACTGTAACTTCATTGTGAAGACTCAACACACAAACTCAAATTGTGTTTCATCTCTAATTTTAAGGGGACCTTCACTTTTTGGGGGGAATTTTGCCTATTGTTCACAATCATGAGAGACGAGAACAATTTTAAAGATGATTAAAAAAAACGCTTGAAAGATGTTTCATTTGTATTTCAAAGTATGGGAAATCTCCTGGGAAAATTGGTAAAAACATGAGATTTCTCTACATCACAATAACTCTGAAGTCACTTAACTTTATAGTCGTTAATGGATTTGATACATTATAAAGTTTCCTTGTGAGGAACCCTGAAATATTTCAAACATTTAAATAAAATCAATTCTGGGTTCCTTCACAGGGCTTATAGGAGGCATGTTTCAAGCTGTCTGACAATTTATTTCTGGATGTTAAAGAAAGTATGAGAACGCTTCATCTTCTTCTTTCAGAGTCTCTGCAGGTTTCCACAAGTCAAATGTAGGACTTTTTAGGACTTTAAGACCATAAAGAATATAACTTAAGACCAATTAATATCCATACGGACAAAAAACTACAAAGACAAAAAGAAAATCAGAGGGCCAGAATTAATTTTAAGTTTATGAATTAACTCACTGCTCTTTCACATTAGAAAACACAATGGTTAAACCAAATACTCTGGAAAATTCTCTATTGTAAACTAATTGAAAAACATTAGCAAAAATACCAGCAATAGTAGAAGAAAACACATGTTTGTGAAAGGGACTGTTAGCATCTCTGCTAAAGTTAAATTGTTAACTTTTGCGGTGTTTTTCGACTGTCAGAATTGAGCAAACAGATAAAAATATCTACAGTACTACTACTGTATTTTCACAAAGTTGTGAAAAAACAGAGTGCCGACAGAGCGATTGTCTAAAAAGAAAGAAGGCGAATATGGCTTGCAAGCCTTAATCAGAATTTGGATGTGAATAATGTGGATAACATTCAAATTTGCTCAGCTCATTTTATATCTGGTATGTATGAATACATTTGCTAACCTGTTTATAATGCAGTCATTTCCATTCTACTTACAGCTTGATTGATTGCTCCTTTCATGGTGCCAGAGAGGGCGGCCGCCATGCCAAATCTGCCATTGTTGAGGATGTTCATAGCAACCTTGAAACCACCGCCAATCTCGCCCAGCACACAGTCTGCCGGCACGCGAACATTGTCGAAATAAACCTCAGCCGTGTTGGAGGCCTTGATGCCCATCTTCTTCTCTGGTGGCCCACTGAAAATTAGGAAGGAGGGGAAAAAAGCAAAAATCAACTCGTCACACAACTTTGGTGACCAACAGTCAGGGAAAAAAAGTCTCACTGTGTCACACCACCGAAGCTCTTCTCCACAACTAAGGCTGTGATCTTGTCCTTCATCTGTCCAGTCTTAGGATCCTTCATTGGCGTCTTGGCAAACACTGTGAAGATCTCAGCCAGACCTCCATTGCTGCCCAGAGCAAAATGTCATAAAAGTAAGAATATACTTTTTTAAATTGTGAATATGCAATGTCAGACATGTGGTCTCACCTGATCCAGATCTTGCTGCCACTGAGAGTAAAATACTTTCCGCAGGGGGACTGAACAGCTGTGGTTTTGATGGAGGCAGCATCAGAACCACTGGCTGGTTCCGTCAGGCAAAAGGCAGCAATGTGCTCACCTGCACATACACATCAAAAGTCGCTAATGTCTTTCCTTTAAATTATGTTTTTAAGTAAATATACAAAATCACTGCTCGCACTGCGCAACTAAAAAGTCCCCCCAAAATTGCGAAGTAGATTTAGATTTAAAAATGTTGTATTTTTAAATATGGACTACTGAGCGCCATCAAAACAATGCTGCCTTTTTACACAACAAACTTCCTTCTCACGCTATCTGTCCCTAACATACCCTGGCCAGTGAGGTATGGTGGACATCATTAATCTGCCAAGGGAAGGAGCTATGGCGCCCACGCATGCAGACACGCACATAGTAAAAATGTATTGGTACAAACCGATAACCAATTGTAACTTTAGAGAGATATGAATACCTTTACATTGTTTGGCGAGCCTCCGAAATTATCTATATGTAGTAAGGAAAGGTCGATGTCCAGGTGTAAAGTCATTATACAGTTGATTGTAGATCTGATACAAAATATGGCCGCTTGAATCTTGCTAGACTTCTGAGTACCGTTCTCGTTTGCGACTGACAACGACAGAGCAACATAGCAGTCAGCCCTGCTGCACTGATTTGAAAGACTTCCAGCTCAAACTTTGCCACAACTCTGCGAGGTAATCACAGCATCTACAACACTGTTCATTGTGCTAAAGACCTAGCTTCAGAGCTACCAAGCCTGAGAGTCACGCAATTTAACCCTTTCTCACGCCACACTTGACATTTCTCACGCTTAAATGTTGCACCTTTACTACTCTATATTTATTTTTTCATAATATTATGAAATAATAATAATATTAGGTTTCCTCGCAGCCTGCTGTGGTTCAAGTAATTCTGATACTTACCAAAAGAACCAATCACAGACCAATCCATAAATGCTTGCGCCTAACTCGAGCCAACCACGGAAGGCACTACGCAATGTAAACCAATCAGAAGCAAAGTAAAGCGGGTTTTTGCGTCTTAATTTATCAGACACAGACAGACAAACTTCAGCGCAGTGTTGTCAACTTAGCAACTTTCTCGCTAAATCTACAATCTAACTCCTCTTAGTAACTTTTTTTCTCAAAAGCGACTAGCCACAAATCTAGCAATTTTTTGGGACGTTTGGGGACATGAAAGCGCGTAAGACTCTAATGTCCTTAACGTACAAGCAGTGCTGCTGTGAGCCTCTCCTCACAGGCGGTCATTTGTCTACTGAATGTCTGCTCTTAGACAGCTTGTACTGAAAACACATTTTGCTGCACTTTTAAGTGCCATAACAATTAAGCCCATTCCAATCTCGTCAGAGCAGAGAGGAGACCCAGACCCACTCTGTGCAAAGCTGCCGCTGTTTATGGTTGAGATGTAAATGTTTCATCAGTCAGTACGTGTCCATGCACTAAATTAGTCCGACTTCTCAAATAGTTCGGCTCTAAATAAGCCTCCTACAGCCCATGGAAACACCTTAATCCGATCGTGTTCGGATATATACAAATATCGATCGATACCAAGTACAAGAGCTGTATATAGTCGGTACTAAAGTACTAGATTACCTGATGCAAGTTTTGGCAGGTATTTCTCCTTCTGTGTTGCATTCCCAAAAAGCAGAATGCCCTTGAAGCCGATAGACTGGTGGGCACCAAGCGTGATGCCAACACCGAGATCGTGAGTGCCGACAATCTCCACAAGGCGGGCATACTGAGGAGAAATGGGCCAGGTTCTCACTCACTGTGTAGAAGTTATCCACATAGGGCCATTACCAAGCGGACACACCTGAGTGTTGGTGAGACCAAGGCCTCCCAGGTCAGCCGGCACCTGAAGGCCAAAGGCGCCCATCTCTTTCAGGCCCGTCATGGTGTGGTCCTCTACTTTCTCCAACATGTCATTCTTGGCAGGATCATTCACCTCCTGTAGAGAGGAAGACACAGAAACAGCTTACTATTAAAGCACAATAGAAATCAGAAAACAGACGACAAAAAAGCTCTAATTGTTTTGCTTCCACCTCAAAAAATTTGCAGACGGGTCCGACAAGCTCCCGAAGAAACTGCTCCTGTTCTTCATTCAGGACTAATAAACACAAAAGATAATTGATTAATTAAAGTAGTCTCCACTTAAATAGCTTCTCAATTAAATATTTACATTACCTGAGGGAAAGGGAAAAACTTGAGATGTGACAATCTGACCTTTGAAAATATTGACAGCAAAAGATTTGGACTCCTGCAGAACATTAAGTGGAAGAACCTGAACAACCTGACTTCACTCAACAAAGTGACAATTTGGACAGCAACATACAGCTGCAGCCTTCGTCTTGTCCACCGCGCTGGCAGCATCAGTGCCGACTGCCGCCGGCTTCTCTAACACCACCTACGGTAGAACAAGAGATTTGCTCACTTCAGCAGGAGAATAACATGGTAAATGGGTTATACTTGTATAATGCTTTTGTACATTCTGAATTCCCTTGTCCTTCATTAAGCGGCTTCAACTCTTTGTGCAGCGAGGCCGGGCCGCTGACCAACTCATGTAATAGCGAACATGGGCAAAATGACCACAAAACCAAAGGCCACTCCACCAGTGTGGGAATATTTCAGTTTGAAACTTTGGAACGAGATGAGCCTATTAACACCGATGAGCCAGTTTGGCAAATGTGCGCAAATACAACCAACCTGCACGCCCAATTGAAACAACCACCAGACAGTCCACACTCAGTTCGCGTTTGGTGTACACGGTGAGTGCAAACCAAACACTGCAAAATAGTGTGCGCTCACAGACAGTGTGGCTAAATTAATCGCCAAAGACATGCTGCCATTAAATACTGTTGAAAAACTAGCATTTCTAAAAGCGCTGCAAACATTCTAAATATATTTGTCATGTTGGTGTTCCACACTAGGAGTCCGCCAGACTTGTTTTGTTTTTTTTCATAAAACCTGTTAATACATCTGCTAATACTGTAGTGTTTACATTGCTACTCTGCGCGTTTGTTTAAAAAGGTCCTACCTTTAAATTGTCTTTTAAGTAATGTACAATTCTACCTCCGCCTACATGTTCAAAATTTAAGTGTAAATTTGTCAATACTTTATTTAGTCATTTTATTTATTGTTTTGGTTGTGTATATTTGAGGGCCCCCAAACCCTTCCTTAACATATTTTATTGCTTTTGGTTGTGATTTTTATTCAATTGCAAAATGTTGCTAACAAAGTATATTTGATTGTTAGTTGGTTTTAATTAACTTGACGATTTAAAAGTTTACATTTAAATTACAATCTTAAAATGTACTAGAGATTCAAGTTTATTGACATTGACATACACACATTATCATTACCGGTATGTATTATTACATCAGTGGTTAATTTGGTCTCCAAAAAGTAATGGCAATAATATTGTTTATCTGCAATAATTTGTAGGTCAATATATGTTCGAGCAAAATTTGTTGTCAGCCCAGGCCTAGCCGACAGGGGCAGACATGCAGCAACATCCTAACACAAAATTATACAGGACACCCAAAATAGCAACGGGAAAATGCTGCGCATCACAACATCTGTTATTATATACGTACTGCAAGATAAAAAGAAGAAGAAAAATGCTGCAAATGCCAAAAACACACAGAAACCCCCTAAATACCTGCATGAGAGAAATATTCACGGAACACAGAAGTTTGCTCGGTTAACAGATTAAGCCAGTTTGTTTTTAAATATATAAGCAGGTTGCTCCAAAGAAATTTGCCTGTTTTTTTGGTCAACTTTCTTCTGGTCTGGTTCCCCTAGGTCAGGGGTCGGCAACCTTTACCACTCAAAGAGCCATTTTGGAAAGTTTCACAAATTAAAGAAAACAATGGGAGCCACAAAAAAATTTTGAAAATTTAAAATGAAAAACACCGCATACAAAGCTTAAATTGCTTTGCACTATGTTAACCAGGGGTCTCTGACACACGCACCGGCACGCATCTTAATAAGGAAATTTAATGTTAGTGCGGCCCGCGACTTTTAATTGAATGGCGCTTGATAGCGTCTTTCTTGCCAACCCTCTCAATTTTCCAGGAGACTCCCAAATTTCAGGACATGTTGGCACTGCTTTTAGCGTCCTCTACAGCCTGCCCAAACAGCGTACCTGCTTGGCCACATATTGAATGCAGCTTTTGCTTGCTCACGTAAGTGCCAGCAAGGCATACTTGTTCAACAGCCACACAGCTTACACTGACTGTAGTCGTACAAAAACAACTTTAACACTGTTACGTTACAAATATGCGCCACACTTTGAACCCACACCAAAAAAGAATGACAAACACATTTCTGGAGAACATCTGCACTGTAACACAACATAAACACAACACAACAAATACCCAGAATCCCATGCAGCCCTAAGTCTTCCGCTCAACCGACGCACGGAGAGGGATGGGGGGTGTTGATGTGTGGGGGGGTTTGGTGGTAGCGGGGGTGTATAATGTAGACCGGAAGAGTTAGGGCTGCATGGGATTCTGGGTATTTGTTGTGTTGTGTTACGGTGCGGATGTTCTCCAGAAATGTTTTTGTCATTCTTTTTTGGTGTGGGTTCACAGTGTGGCGCATATTTGTAACGTAACAGTGTTAAAGTTGTTTTATACGGCTACCGTCAGTGTAAGCTGTGTGGCTGTTGAGCAAGTATGCCTTGCTGTCGCCTACGTGTGCAAGTAAAAGCTGTTTGTAAATGCTATAGAGGACAATTAATGCAGTGCCATTAGGGCACGCCCTTGATTAAGTAATTAGAGTGAAAATAGGATAATATTTGCCCTGGGAGATTTCTAGGAGAGGCAGTCTCCTGGGAAAATCGGGGGGGTCGTTAAGTATACTGGGAAAACCGGGATGGTCGGCAAGTATGCAGCTGAGCCGCATCAGAGTGGTCAAAGAGCCGCATGCGGCTCCGGAGCCGCGGGTTGCCGACCCCTGCCCTAGGTATTCAACTTGCAGTATTTCTCTCTCTGTCGTTCTGGGAGTTTTGCGTGTTTTTGCCATTTGCAGCAATCATCGTCTATACATATTTTCTGGATACAACAGTGTTTGTGACAGCAGAATTTTACAGCTGCATTTGTTTGGTGTTTCTACCGTTGACTTCCTGTCAATTAATGAATTAATCAAATGTATATACTTGTTCTAATGCTTTCTGAGCTCACTATGTTCACTGATCGCCGTACATATCCTACGAAGTCTGACTTACACTGTTTCAATGTCCATTTCTCAGATGATATTATTGTTGATGACTGAAGTGCTGATATCAAACAAACCTAACCCCCCCCCCCCCCCCCCAACCACCACCACCCGGATTGTAAATAATGTAAATAATTCAATGTATGTACTCTGACGATTAACTTGTGTGATGACTGTATTATGCTGATAGTATATATTTATACCATGAATTGATTAACATGGAGCCCGACTTAAACAAGTTGAAAAACTTATTCGGGTGTTACCATTTAGTAGTCAATTGTACGGAATATGTACTGTACTGCACAATCTACTAATAAAAGTCTCAATCAATCAAAAACTGTATGAGTTGTATCAGGACAGCTGCAGTGTCACCTTTAGAAGTGGGTCACGTGACTAATGAACTTTCCTCTACTTATCCCAGCTTGGGAGGGGGCATGTTGTATCACCACTAACACCAAATCAATGACATTGCCAGAAATGTTTCAACTGTAAAGTCACTTAAATAAATGTCCACCTGAAGTAATGATAATAGTATATGCAGTGTTACACCGACGTACCTCTGCTGCTTGACTTGCATAAAGACGTGTATTTTTCACAGCGACGACTGCCTGACGCTGTGCCCTAAAGACAAGTTAGTATTATGCAAATGTTAATATAATAATAATTGATAAAGACAATGCTATACAGTGTTACAAACCCATTCAGCCCGGGTGTGACCCTAAGAACGGCACCACAAAGTGCAGCAGACTGTCCGACTTTCAGAAGCAGCATGATTTATCCGTGTGCTAAAGAGAGACAACATATAACAAATTATGTTGTATGAAAAAGTAAGTTAGATAAGACTAGAAAAAATAAGCCACAGAGTAAACTGGCTTGGCTAAGTTAGCTTAGTGTTGACACAGGCTGACGTTACGTGACGAATGTTTCTTGTAGTTTACAAAAAGGTTCAGTAAAGTTCCTTATGCTTAATCTCATTCAATTAGATCATAGTTATATCACTTACCTATGTGTAGGGTATGTTATACGTCCTAAAGTCGGAGCAGACGCAGACCTTTCATAAGATGTCAGTTTTTCTCAGGTCCTTCCCAAAACTGGGTTACCCGGATGATAGATCGCAGTGGTGCCTGGGATATGTTGTTTCACTTGTGGCGCTGCAACTACAAAAATGCTTCCAAGATGGCTGCTCCGCGTATCAACACAGTGGTGTAAAAATCATACCATTTGTAGATATTACGTCACTCAATTTATTAGCAAGAAAGCTAATGATGTCAAAACGTGTGGAGAAACAAATTTGTGAACATCAATGTTTATTTTCTTCAGACAAAAAGGTGGCAATCTGAAATCAATGAGCCATAACCATCTCACTTAAGAGGACTCTTCATTTAGCACCTTGATAGTTTGATTATACATGATTTATATGGTCACTCCTACAAAAAATGAAATGTGTGAATAATGCGAGTCAGTAACATAAAATAAGAAAAATAAATCTGGGGGTTTGGACCACAGCTGAGACCCAAAAAAGTACCGCTTCCAGCATTATCTCACTAAACACAACCTTTTGGAGCGATTTGTGCTTCACATTAGAGCTCTGTGTTGTGTACTGTTATTGTACATACGGTATGAATAGCATACTAGGAATAAAGTTTGTTGTCAAACAATGCCGTAAACTCTTTGAAAGACGGGAGATGCCATATGTACCTGGAGTGTGTCAATAAAAATGCACAAAGTAAGGCACTTAAAAGACTCTGTGGAGCTACTGAATATATACTGACAGATCTACAAGTTCGTATCTGCCTACTTGGTACCCTTTAGTGTTAAATAGCTCTGTTTGCTTCCTGGATTGAGTCACCTATGAATGCATCCCACCCTCTCTTCCTAAACAATTTTTGTGTGGGGAATGCAAACAAGAGAACTGGATCAGCTCCAGCTTGCTTTTAGATAAAGAAACAGAAGGGGAAATGAGTACTGTCCAGAAGACGCACACACAAGTCAGGTTACATGATATGACACTGGTCATATCATACATTAGATATGGAAGCTGGTAAGATCCCCGGAAAAGGACATTCCTTCCTGCATTGATTGCTTTCATATCTTATTTTGTCAATATGTAACCCTGTTCTCACCAAATTTGTATCAAGTGCCCGAGATCCAATAGGCCCTTGTAAGGAGCACAAAAAGCTACCACCAGATCCTTATTAAAGTTAGCGGCACTACATGACATCCACAAAAAACTCACTGGGATTACCCATGGCCAAGTGGAAGGACTGGCGTGAAGCAGTCAGTTCTGGGGGCACAGAGCCCAGGTCACGAGTGGGCGGAGCACCAGGAGGTCCGCCAGAAGTTGAAGAAAGGGGCAGGGGCAGGGCCGGGTGCAAGGGGGCTGTGGGCAACTGCTGTGCGTGCGGAAGAGCATGAGCTGCGGCCATGGCTGGGTGTGCGTGCTGCGGTACCATCATTACCATCATGGGGTTGTAAGGTAGAATACCTGGAGGGTAGGGGGACATGTGGGGGGCCTGGGGCATGCGATGATGATGATGATGTGAACGTTGGGAAGAGGCGTGGCTGTGCTCACTGGGGGCAGCTGACCCATGTCCCCGCCTCAAACTGCTGCGGGTGGAGTATTCTGATTCGCTGCCGCTACCGGAACGGGAATCACCCCCTCCGCCTTCCCCAACCCCGCCACAGGGAGATTTTTCCCCTCCGCCCACAGTGCTGCCAGGCCCTTTGCTGCTGCTGCGTCGTCGTTCACCTTCACTTCTCGTTGAGCCACTGCTCCGGCTCCCTGGGGACAGACAACGGTGTTAGACACAAATAACCACAATACTTCTTACATTGTCAGTCAGGCTGATGATGCACACCTTCACTGTGCTGGCTGCCGGTGCTTCCGGGGGCATAGCTGTAACTGGTCAGCTCGTGGTATGGGGGTGGCTGGCTGGAATATGGGTGGGTGGGGTAGGGCTGATAAGGGAACGTGTGCATCATAGGCCACGGTGAGGCTCCTGGAAGGGGCAGCGGTGCCAAAGTGTCTTGGTCTGAGGCCCCGCTGGAGCCATCGTTGTCGTTCAGGGACAGGTTGGCCATGTCTGTGTGGAAGACGAAGAAAATATGTTTGACATGAAAACCAGATGTTTTCCTCCAAGTCAGTATGCACGAGTTACTTACAATTTTCACAGTCACTTAAATCCCCAAAAACGTAATAGCATTGTTCCGAGAAGGTGATCTTGTTGACCGTGTGACGAATGAAGCCAGCCTTCAGCAGATTGCTGGCATACTTCCTTGCTTCACGGCGGTCCTGGAATCCCTCAATGTGGTGGAACAGCCACTCCACCACATCAGAGCCTGGACACACAATATATGCAGCGTAAATGAAAATGTAATTTAGCAGTTGAAACACACATTGTTTTTAACAAAATGGTATTGCCTGTTAAGTGTAATAATGCCTGTTTTGCAAAGCAGCACACTCAAAACAATACCATTACTTGTATCAGCTAACATAGAAAATTGATTTGTGAATCCCACAAACGTTGAGTGCAACTGCAGACATGTTATTTAAAAGAAAATAGTATAAAATCTATAATACAAATGTATTTTATTATTCCAATGATTCAGTTGCAGGTGATTCTAATTTAACAGCTGTTTTTATTCAAGACAAACACTCATACATTCGTTCCGTTTTCCCCACCCCCGCCAGCCCACAAATCACACTTTTAATTCCAGGAACATAATGCCTGCCCTGTGAAGTCATGTGAAGCAGAGGTTAGCAAACTGCATTTTGTTTACCTAGGAAAGCGTTGGGTATGGTGATTTTGAGCCACATGCGATCTCTCACTTCTAGACCCGACTCTGGTGACGCCATGGCCTTGGCGACGGATGCCATGTCAGAGTGTAGTGACAAATTGAAGTCATCAAAACCTGAGGATAGATTGAAGAGAACATTAGGAAGGAGGCCAGAAATAAAATATAAATGGAGTTAAAAAAAAGACCAAAAGGGAGCAAGGCAGCAGACTCCATATATCATCTCACGTAAGAGCAGTGACAAAAGCAGAAAGACAAATGTGAAATATGATCTTGTGCTGATGCCATGGAACAGAAAATAATTTACAGCGACGCAAGATAGCGGCTAGAAAAAAAGTTAGAAGATCAGACGTTTGTAAGAAGATTGGAGTTATATACACAAACCGAGATTATTCAAGGACACGGAAGCAAAAATATTCTCACGTTCAGTCTCAGTGACCGAGGAGGAGGAGGTGATGGTGCTGAGAGAAGAGCTGCCTGGGAAGACAGGGTAGGCGCCAGTCATGGCTACAGAGTGGCTGACCCACGCTGCTGGGTCAATGGGGCGGATGGGTTCATCTACAACACAGGAAAGAAAGAGCACAGTTGAAAAAAACCTTCAAAATGCAATATAACAATAACATTTATATATTTTTGGTACTTACTACGCGGTAGGGTAAAGTAACCTTGAGGAGAGGGGTCCCAGCACTTGGCCACAGTGAGGATGATGGGCCTAGCATACACAGGAGAGAGCGTTCATCTCGCTGATCTTAAGCATCGATCAAGTGACCCCAGAGTTAACTCACCCCGGCTTATGCACAATCTCTCTCAGCACTCGCACCGCGTCGTCATTGCTCATATTCTCAAAGTTGATGTCGTTGACCTTGTTGACAAGTTGTCAACGCAATTGTTAAAACCAATTAACTGCAAAGAAGGACATCAAGCATTAAGTTATCTGGAGTTCTCCTCACCTGCAACAGCATGTCGCCAGGTTCAATGCGTCCGTCCGCAGCAACTGCTCCCCCCTTCATGATGGAGCCAATGTAGATGCCACCGTCACCCCTTTCATTGCTTTGGCCCACAATGCTGATGCCCAGGAAATTGTACTTCTCTGCATTGTGGAAAACCGACTTAATCACATGTGCATCCAGCCGTATGTACTGAAATACAGTCTACACACCCATGTTTAAAGTGACTGTGATGATGTTTAAGGACATGGTGGAGTCTGTCACACTGCTAAAGGAAGAAGCCTAAAACAGGAAAATACATCATTAGATCCTATTTGATGCCCTTTCAGATTATATTAAATTTACAGGCAGCAATAAGGATTTAAACAAAATTTGAAGAAAGTACAGCAGATCTTCGTAATTCCTACGGGTATGTTCCAAGACCCCAGGCACTTATAAAAATCTAAAGAAATTCTCATTTTAAATACCTCTCGCACTTAAAAAAACCTTGTAAAATTGTAAAATGTATAGGTGTTCTAGAATGAGTACTATGATTATGAGTAGGAATACACGCTCAACCATTGGCTACTTCAAACCTCACACTAACATTGTACTGTTTATTTCATCTACAAATCCTACAGGATTTTGTAGGCTCTTTTGCAGCGTAAAATGTCTGTTTCTGCTGTAGATTTTTTTTAAAGTTGCGGCAAAAGTAGTGAGGGTTTGAGGCTTTTTTTTTACCTCGTCGTCGGTCCATTTATCGCAGGCTGTGTCCATTTTTCCTGTTGCTGTTGCAATCTCCTAAACAACTCTGTGGGACTTTTTAAAAATGGCGCATCAGTGTTGTGGCTAAGAGAAGCACGTTCAACCAATCACCTATGTATTTTAGTTCCTATGGGACTCAGTTTAGACCCTGCCTCAGAATAGGGGCTAAGATGGTTATGGGATCTGAGGGCCGTAGTCCCTACTTCCCGTATGTTGGAACACGATGGAAAAACGGCCCGGGGACTAAAAAGGTTATAGGAACTCCAAAAAGTCCCTACAGTCGGAAAACGACTTACCTACAAAAAACTTACCGAAAAATAAGCAAAACCGTGGCTCTATAACCAGGTACAGACCATAGCGTGGGTGATCTGTACCGTTGAATCTCTAGTAAAGACAATTATAGATATCAACAAAATGACAGTTGTCAGCATATATTACCTCAATCAAACATGGTGGAAACGTCTGTTACAAGATACTGCAGTAGTAAACAGTAGAGATACACAGTACTCGGTATAATCCTGCACAGGACAGTCCGCCTGCTTTGCGCTGCTGCTCAAGCCTTTCTCTCCTGACAAGCCGCCACAATATTTGCACATTGCACATTTTGTAGTTCTTTGTCTGCTGGTATATCTCTGATACAATAAAAGTATGTCCACATCACAGACATGCTGCCTCCACTCCAGACAATAATGTGTGTCTTGTTTACGTCATCACAACATCTGGTATCGACAGATGATCTCACTGATCAGTCTTTTTTCCGCAGCCAAATTTTCTGTGTATCACAAGTCAACAATACACAAATAATAGGCTATATTCATACTGTAACGACACACTGGTGTTAATGTTTATGTTCATGTGTTATTGTTGTTCAGAGTTCCTCTGATTGGGAACATACCGTGCCTGAAAGTGGATTGGTGGAGAATGAGGAAGTATTGTTGTGTGTCTAGGGGTGAAGCACGGAGACAGACTTGTGTGCATGAGAGGAAATAAGTGTTGGAATTGGTAGCATATGATTGAAAATAAATGTAAAAAAAGAGTGCATCACAAATATATATATATATATATATATATATATATATATATATATATATATATATATATATATATATATATATATATATATATATATATATATATATATATATATATATACACACACACATACTGTAAAAAACAGCTTATGTTAATGTTTAAATGTTCGTGTGGTTTGGATTTTATGTTAGTTTTTCCCATGTTTGCAAACAGACCGTCTTTCCCTGAAAGGTGATTGGCGGAGAATGAGAAGGTGCTGTTGTGTGTCCAGCGGGGAAGCGCAGACTCACAGAGACGAAAGTGTGTACACGGTAAGTAAAACCTATTGGAATTGTGCCGTTTGTTATCATAAGATTGGTAACAAAAGTAAGAACATGCGTCGGAAGTTGTGTAATGACTTCTGGGGGCTACAATATATTACTTAAATTTGTTTTCAAGTAAAAAATTAAAAAACTTATTTTCAAGGTGTGGTGGTAATAAAAATGTTTTGGCGGTCCGCCACATTCAATTACTTTTTGGGTTTATTAAGGAATGTTTTAAGGTGCTTGGACATTTTTTTTGTAACATCCACAAAGTTCAGTAAGCAGGTTGTGTTATGTGTGACTATGTGGTTGCATTTTATTTTTTGGCACCATGAGTAGGGAAGGCTGTTAGTATTGGGTCATAGAAGTAAATGCTGTGATGTGTTTGCTTCAAAATCACACTTAATGGTCATTAACCTGCATTACTTACATTTTCCACAAGATGGCAGTTATTTGCAGCAATAAGATTGCTAGATATTAAACATTTAATTTGGAAACACTCCGCAGGCCAGATTGTTTATTGCATTCATGGCGTCTCGCGGGCAAAGCACTAGTTTGGACAACCCTGGTTTAAAGATTTAGAAAATTACTTTTCTTAAGAGCGTAGAAATCTACTCCATTCCATTTCAATATTTTTCATGATAGCTTGTATACTTGCCTCTAAAACTTTCAAAATATGGCCAAATCTGCACCGATGCCTGTAAAAACAGTAGTCTAATGGGACTTTTGCCCTTCACCTGAAACCCTGAAGTGTCTGTAGGCCACATGATTGTAACCCAGCAATTGGCAATCTGGGGGAGACCCTGGTATGAATCGTTTTTTGACTCAATTTTTGCCAAAGGTTTGCCCCGATATTTGTATGCCCTCTCTGTTTTCGTACAGCCAAACATTGAGCGTAATAAACTAGTTCACCTGCCCGGGTATCAGTCTGCGGAATTAGGAGGCCAAACAAGGCATCCAATGTGTTGGTGCCTCAGTCTCTCTGCTTTTATTTACCAAGTATGGTTGCAAAATAACCCACCGTGAGTGAAGCCAGAGAAAACAGAGTTGGAGCATACTGCTGTAGGGTTGCAGAGCAACAACAGTGTGACATGTTGTGCTGTAATGCTCACCCTCAAACAAAGTTGTGTTGGCACAATGATGGCATTCTTGGATACAACAGGAGTACCAATAATCATAAAGGAAGGTGAGAAACACAATTGAATTCAATAAATAACTACAAAGGTGACGTCAGTGTGGCTCTCCTTAACCCTCCCCTATCGCCGCTCATCGCCATCAAGAGTCTTTAATAAAAAGAAAAAATTATGTTTAATGGTGAATTTTCCTTTTCATTCATTATTGATATATTTTTGAATAGTTTTCTACATGTAAAACTATAATTGTTATAAAATGTGTTTAGTGCTCATATATTTGTTTGTCTGAAACGGACTAATTAGATTTACATTATTTCTAATGGGAAAATTACTTCGGCATGTGTACCTTTGGGTCTTCAGACCTTTTGGAACAGATTATTATTAAAACAGAGGTATCATTGAACATCAGACTAACGAGCAGTATGTGCATACCCTCTCCAGACGAGGGGGGCGCTGTTTCCTGCGTCGTCTATGTCGTTTCAAAAGTCTTGAGGCCGTACTCTGCTCTGTTGCACTGCTGAACCTGCAAAAAGAAAAAAAAAACATGATTTAATTGAGTCCAAAATTAGATGACCAAAAGTTGTGACCTCACCTGCTCATGGTGTCATCTTCTTCAGAGTCACAAAAGCTGGTTGTCTCCAGCTCGCTGCTCATCATTGTGCTGGAACTCTCATATCCTGCCAGGTGGCGCTCCAGACGGCTCTGGCCATTTATCCGAGGACCTAAAATCAGAGAAACAATGGGAGATTTTCAACTTTGCTCTTTTTACAGCTCAGCCTCAGTTCTGCCTTCATGCCATTCCTTGATTATATCACAAGGAAGATGGCGGCGTGCCACATCTTGATAGCTCACCGTGTTGCTCTATGCTCTCTCTGTGTCGAGGCCTCTCTCTCCTGAAGGAAACTACTGATTCTGTTTCTGTCTGCTCATCTAAAGTCTCCACGCTGCCCGTCGCATTAGGACTGCAAGAGAGGCAAAAGAAAAGTTGGGCTCACCGCAGTTTAAAATGTTTACACACAAGATCTTTGGTCCGCCAACTTCATTCTATGAAGATCCATTTTGAGAGAATTTGAAGTTATGTTTTGAGTACGCTACAGTTTAGCATACTTACTTCATTAGCCCACAGCCCGTACATTCAGTAAAATTTTTAAAAGAAATGGCATAATTTGACAGCGAATACATTAACACTGTAAGGCCACAGAGGACAGAAAGTGATCCAAAAAGGAGAAGAACAAAAAAGGTATGAATGCAGTCATGTTGAAAAGTAACACTGTACATTCCAATGGGCTAATAAGTCAGAACTTAAAAAGCTTTTGGCTGTTACTTGAAACAGAGATATTTGTAGTTTGGCTTTTAAAAGTTTAAGTTAATGTAATAGTGTTAAACAGCATTTAAAAAAATTAAAAAAACATTGTTTATAGCAACTTCATTTAATCCAGGCCTGATGCTTAGATAAAAGAAATGTTCCCAAGCTGGTCATGTTAATAAGGGCGGTACCTGTTGCTATCAGGTTCAAATAAGCTCTTCTTGTAGCAACCTGATAGTGGAAGTGCATGACAGTCAGGAAAAATTATACATTATCGTGGTTACAGTAGATTGCACCGCTTTTACAGTAAATGTTACTGACTGGGTGATGGATTTTCAATTAATGAGAAAGTGAATGATTACTGAAAAGAGGGAGGCCTGGAGTCTCCGATGCCACCGGTTCTCTCTGCGGGTGGGGGTGGCAGCGGCGGCGGAGGGGGTGAAGGCTGGGTGGACGCTTGCTCCACCGGGGGAAGTGCCACTGGAGAGGCAGGCTCTGCTGCTGGGGCATCTGAAGACACCAGCTGACAAAAACAGAGGCAAACATTTCGTGAGGCAGCATGAGCTGTAGAGGAAAATAAAAAGTACAAAAAAATGGAGACTAGAAGAGGCACAAGGGGGTAAGATGTCAACTATTTTGACATGGCAACACTGCTCTCTTTTCACACGGTTGTCTCACGGGATCATTGAAACACTATCCTATACTGAACATGTATCCTTTCCTGTTAAACCAACAAACATACTATCATTATCCTGTATAACACAAGCTTTCCATATTAAAATTAGGGTTACAATACAACACTATTCAAACAGTTTCTAACGCTGTAATATGCATAGTACATTCCTTCACTAAACAATGCAACTGAAAGGAGTTTAACAGCCACTTCAGCCCCTCTCTCCAATTACCCCTCAACTCACACACACATTCACAGTAATGGCTGTGCGACCATGAAGCGCATGTCTTCTGGGATCCCTCCACCCTTCTTGGCGTGCAGATCACATATCGCTCCCTCTAGGTCTCCTCGCTTTAATGCTCTCCTTCATTCTTATGCACTTAACAGATGCTAGAGCCTCAAACCTGCTAAACCGGGCCAAGTCCAGTCACAAGATTTTGTGTCTTTTTAAAAGTTACTTTTTAAAAAATTGGACCTTGTAAAAAGTATTTAAAATGTTCCAAAAGAGCTTTACATTTTACATTTCTTTTTTTAACAATTTGGTATTTTACTTATTGAACATCGTAGAAACAACAATGCAGTTGCACACTTTGGGATAAGGACATGCATTTGCTTGACAGTTGTTATGGAAGGTTAGTAAAACATTTTACCCATGATACTACTCGACCATTGAAGCAAGGTAATTTGGTGTTGTCGTCCGAAATTTCTTCCTTCACCACGCTGAAAACACACAAGACAGAACAGAATCCATCATATCAAAAACATGGCACTCACTTCACCAAACATTAATGCACATAATAAAGACAAGTCAAAAGAATGGTCAATAACAATCTCCGAACATTGTTTTTACAGCATTGTTAAGTCAGGAATCTGCCTACCTTACACACAAATAACGAACAGCATTAACTTTATTAGGCTGCAACTATGGTGACAGTGTAGTGGATAAATGCTGGCTGGAAGCCAGAGTAGGAAGAAAGAACAATGCTACTTCCCTCTTTAGCGATACAATAAGTGTATTCAGCTTATTGACGAATGTATTGATACGATTGCCATCCCATTGCAGATTTTGACACACTAACTTTGCCAGCCCGGGAAGCTAACTCAGTATGGTTTTCCATCAATTGTGTTGCTGTTAGATAATGCATTGCAATATTTACAAGAAACCTTGCCATAGTTTTAGTTCATAATGATTTAGTAGCTGTTTACTAGTTAAATCCAATATGCTTCCATTGCAGCAAAGCAGCACACGCGTTCAAGAAAATTGACAAATAACATTACACAACATGAACCTTGTAAATCCAATGTCTTCAAAAGTGAGAAGGAAGTAAAAAAAAGTTGGTTTGGCAGACATTTGCGTGCGTCTGTATGTCATTTCCCAGCTACAACCCAATGTTATTATTAAAGCAGTTCACAGGCAGACGGGCTGGCGTAAGAGGACACACAGGGTCCGACGGACTGCCTCAAATGTGTGCTAGTTTTGGTCGAGCTCCACTGGCTTTAAGCAGCTGTTAGCATATATGAGCAGATTGTTGTGGTCGCTGGTGCTTTCCGAGAGCAGTGTAATGCTACTAATAGTTTGAGAGCAAATTAATGTTTATGCCATCCGGTTCTTGAATCCCAATACTGTACCTAATACTTTGAAATAGCGTAGGTCAAAATAGCTCAGAAATATGCTTATTCACCGTCAGATAATCTAAAACCCACAGTTTGTCCAACCCCTCCATTTGCCCCACTCTTCCTTGTAATGTTAAATCCCTCGGCATCTCTTGTGTAACAATAAATGCAACAAGAACAGGTCATAGTGCCAGCCTTGGGATCAGTACAACATCCACAGACTCCAAAATCTTTTCCCAGTGGAAACCCGCAAATGGTCCATGTCCGTCCCCAGCTTCCAAGCACTGGTCCTGGTCTGATCCAAACCAGCAACCCCCTCGGACCATAAACGCTACACACACCGCTGTGGCCGAAAGCTGGCCTGGTACCAAGCAAAATGAAAACACAATTTCACACTCGTTGTTGGGTTACATGGGCGGCGGGGTTGTGTGGGGGGGGGGGGGGGGGGGGGGTGTTTCTGCTTTGATTGGACAGCTGACTAGGTGGTTTAGTTTAGTTTATTAAGGATCCCCTTTAGTCTACACCGCAGTGGAGACTATTCTTCCTGGGGTCCAGACAAAAAACATCACACAATTGCAAAACAAAATATTAAAATGCAGTACAACATGGGGTATGTTTGAAAATAGTCATTGTAACTCTGCTGGAAATATTTAAATGAGGCTGCACAAAGCTGACTTTTTATTCCCTTAGAAAGAGAATTTGGCACAATAAGTGCTTAGTTTGGGTGTTGTACACATCTGAAAGGGGGCGAGGAAGCAACCCACTGCCAAGGTTATTATGCTGCACGGCATGCTTTGTAGGGGTGTCCCTATACAACTTTTTGACTTCCAATACAATACTGATATTGGAGCCTTGGGTATTGGCTAATACAGATACAAATCTGATACGATATCAGCATGAATCTTAGTATATACTTGTATTTTTTGTATTACGGAATGTTAGAAATGGCCTGATCAAGTGGACAAGTGGTAAAAAATGGATGACTGGAAATAAAGTTAATTTGTTTATGGCGACACCTAGTGGTTACAATCATTCATTGAATTAAGCTCATAGCGCAGTAAGTTAAATGATATGGACACGTTTGTTAGTAGATACTTTCTAATACGTTTCTGCTTTGGATATTTTGTATCTGTAACTAATATGCAACATAATATTTGATATTTGTTTGTATTCCCAAATGTGGTATTTTAGACTACCATATTGGTCCATTCCCTATTACGTATGTCTAGTGTGTGTGCTATTGTGTGCTTACCAATTGTTTACCGGCTAGCTCTTAGTACCCTATAGCCTAACATGTTTACTTTTTGTAAATGACTTCACTAAAAAACAACAAAAGGTCAAACTTGTGTGCTTATTGGAGAACATTTAGATGTTAACTGGCTGTCCAGCTTTGCTGCTCGACTGGTGGATCAAAAGCGTTTACATCAGAGATTTTTCATACAAACTGATATCTGTAACTCATTTTTTCCACTGACATTGGGCAGATATCAATAACTCAAGGCCTCCAGGATTTGATTTCAAATTTTCAGGACTTATGCACGTTCCAAATACACAACAGCAGGTACGAAAAGTTGGTTTTAGTAGGGCTCTTTTAAGGTGTACTTATTTCCTAAGCGCAAGTGTCACCATTCTCTAATTAAAAGAGAATAAACAGAGAATGTGTGAACCATTGACAATTATAGTTTATATTCATGGCACTGTAAAGAAACATCATCAGGGTAAATGGATGCAATAGCACATTGGTTAACAGGGTGGTCTAGTCTAACTACCCATTTTTTTTCACAAAGCCTTTTCATGTCACTCCTGGTTCCTAATGGGGCTCCCATGGCACAGGTTCCACTGGGACAAAGCAGCTCCTACAGTCTATGTTGGGGTTTAAAGAAGGTGTCTCGCTCATTGCATTGCATTCCTATGCGGCAGGATTAACAGCCAGCCCAAAAAGATTAATTGATAGAGGAGAGGAGATTGTTCTATGCAGAGGAAGTGGGGGAAAAGGGGGTGGCTGGCAGGCCAAAGTGTTAAGGAGTGGGGACAAAATCCTGGCTGCAATCCCAAAATAAAAGAAAAGGCAAGGATTTGAACATGATGGATTTAAGGAGAGGGGGTAGGGGGATTGGGGGGGGGGGGGGAACCCACCAACGTCATTACCACACCTTCTGAATTGTAATGATGTTTGCTGAGAAATGTCCCTTCTTTTACATACACGCCCTCATGCATCTTCTCATTAGTCATGCTGATTGAAAGCCACCATGCTGGATGCATTCACGTCCAGCTTCACTTTCCAATTTTCCCTGATCACATTACAGGCTTGGTTCAAAACACACCCTGGCTTGTAAAAAGTAATTTCTCAAAAATGACTTTTCATGGTATCAAATGAATACCTATTGATACAAAGCGTTAAAATATTCATAGTGAGTAGAATATCACTAATATGGAAAACTCACCCAAAGTCCTGGTCCATGGATTTGAAGAAGAACTTGTAGTTGGGCTTGTTCAAGACTTGTTTAAAGTCCAGCAGTGTTATGCTCTCGGCACTGATGGGAATTTTCACCAAATACGGAGTCTCTTCTTCGTCAATGTGATATATAATTTTAGTTTCCGCCATGTCCGCGGCTGCTTTTGTCTCCCACAAACACACAAGAGGTGAGTTAGCTAGCAGCCGCTAGCAGGCTAGCTGGCTAACGAGGTGAAGCAATGGTCGCTGCTCAGATTTTTTTCCCCACTCCCGAGTGAAGTCCTTCTCTTTAAAAGCGCCCGTAGCGGTTTTGGAAGCAAGCGTCAACAGTCACATTTTAACTACATGAAAAAGACAAATAAACCACATTGACGCCAATCGAACTCCGAACAACTTACTACTCCCCCCCCAACAAAAACATACGGCTGGAGGGGAGGATAAGGGGGGGCTCTAAAAAGTTTTCACCACTTTTTTGTGAGCCACCACGGCGTGTGACGTCATCACGTACGCCCCCTTCTTCTTACGTACGCCCCAACCGTGCTAATGCTGAGTTTTGTATCCATCCACCCATTGATTTTCTACCGCTTGTCCCTCTCGTGGTCGCGGGAGGGGGATGGAGCCTATCCCAGCTTCACTAGGGCGGAAGGCGGGGTGCACCCGAGACAAGTCGCCACCTCATCGCAGGGCCAACACAGATAGACAACATTCACACTCACACATAAATAGAAAAATAATTACATCAAGATTAAGACACTTTGGTGGTGTTGTTTTTTTCCCAATTCATAATTTAAAGTGATTTGTGTCTGCAATATTTTCTGGGTACCAATTTATATAGAATTGTATATTTGTTATGTTCTTATAGGCCAAAGCTAAGACAACATTTTTCGGTGCAGTATTCCGTGTAAAAATTTTATTTTTTATCCAAGTACCCCAAAATAAGAGTGAAGCATTTTTTGATTTTAGATTTATTCATCAGTCCCCGTGGGGAAATTCATTTTCACTGACCATACATTTAGACAATAAACATTACACATCACGGACAAAAATAACAAAAAGACATCATACATGACAGTGACAGCACCAACACATTTACAGGCTTGTCAGACAGGTTTGAATAAAGACGTATAACACATCACCGACTGGCATTATTATCTGATTCATGACTACGTTTCTCGTTTATCCTTGTTCAATGGTTTTGGACATAACCACGATAAATTAATTCCCACAAAGTCCCGGCCGGAATCTTTAATTATCATTTATTATATTTTTTTAAATTAAAATGTTATTTTTTAAGATTAAAATCTCTTTTGCAAGAATGACCTGGCCAAGAGGTCAGCAAAAATAGGTTTCATAAATACATATAACTACAAAAAAAACAGGAGCAGACATGAAATATCTAATATTTTCATAGCTAAAGCATTACAATCTGTTTACGAATTTTTAAATAAAGTTTTTCAACATTACGAAAGCCCTCTGGTCTTCAACAGGCAGTTTGTGACCCCTTAGGATTCGCAGTGGTACTGCAGGGTGGTCCATCCATCCAGTCATCCATTTCTGCCACTTATCCGAGTCCGGGTTGCGGTGGCAGCAGTTTAAGCAGGGATGCCCAGACTTCCCTCTCCCCTGCCCACCCCTTCTAGTTTCACAGGGGGGACACCCAGGCGTTCCCAGGCCAGCTGTGAGACAAAGTCCCTGCAGCGTGTCTTAGGTCTGCCCCGAGGCCTCCTCCCAGCTTGACATTCCCGAAACACCTCACCAGTGAGGCGTCCAGAGGCATCCATAATAGATGCCCGAGCCACCTCAGCTGGTTCCCCTCGATGTGAAGGAGCAGCGGCTCTACTCTGAGCTTCTCCCGGATGACCGAGCTCCTCACCCTCTCTGAGGGTAATCCCAGCCATTCTGCGGAGAAAACTCCTATTGAGGGTATAAATCTGGTCCTGCTACGACGAGGACGAAAACCACATTGTTCCATCTAAATCCGAGGCTCCACTAACGGCTGGACTCTCTTCTCCAGCATCCTGGAATAGACTTTCCCCGGGAGGCTGAAAAGTGTGATCCCTCTATAATTGCAACATATCCTCCGGTCCCCCCTTCTGGCAATCCAGAGGTACTGCCCCAGACTTCCACGCTATGTTGACACTATGTGTCTCTAGGATTTAGGAGATCCTCCAAGTATTCCTTCCACCACTCAACTATATCCCCAGTCGTTGTCAGCAGGTTTCCGCCCCCACTATACTCGGTGTGGACAGGGCACTGCTTTCCCCTCCTGAGGCGTCAGATGGTTTGCCAAAATCTCTTTGAGGCCGACCGAAAATCCTGCTCCATGGTCTCCCCAAACTCCTCCCAAACTTAACTTTTTGCTTCTTCCACTGCTGAGGCCGCGGCTTGCTTGGCCTGCCGGTACTTGTCAGCTGCTTCGGGAGTCCAACAGGCGAGCCATGCTCGGTTGGACTCTTTCTTCAGCTTGACGGCTGCCTTTACCTCTGGTGTCCACCACCAAGTTCGGGGGGTTGCTGCCATGACAGCCACCAACCGCCTTGCTACCACAGCTCCAATCAGCAGCAGCAATGGCGGAACCCAGCCCATTTGGACTCAAAGTTCCCCACCTCCCTCGGGATGCAATTGAAGCTCTGCAGGAGGTGTGAGTTGAAAATCTGGCGGACGGGAGCCTCTGCCAAAATGTTAGTACACTGTCAAATTTGACCAGGATTTCACAGCTTTTAACAGTATTGTTTCACAGTAAAATTCTGGACTCAAAATTTACTGTAACTTTATAACAAATGACTGTAAAAATTACGATATCCTTATATTTCACAGCAATTAACTGTTATTTCACAGTAAAATCCTGTAGTCCTCTGTAATATCACAAAAAATGTCCGTAAATTTAAACTGATTTGTCTCTTCAGGGACTCCGTGGACCCTGTTGCACATTTGTGTACAGTCGGTGGCGGTGTGCTGTTAAAACGTGAGCGTAATTAACAATAAATGTACAATACTTAATAATAATTGTAATTAACCGTATCATCAGAGCTCTGCAGTTACAATACATTTCTGTAAAGATATTTCACTGTAAATTACTGTAGTGAAAGTAATGCAATTATTATCCAGTAATTTTTTGCTTTGAATTTTCAAACATCATTACAGTCTAAGCTATTACAGAGCATCCGGGAAGTCGTGCAGCGTTTCACTTTTTCCACATTTTGTTATGCGACAACCTTATACTAAAATAGAATGATTATTATTTTATTTTTTTACCTAAAAATTGTAGGGCTGTTAACGAATCGTTGTCCCAGTCTAAGGTCAAGAGTGCTCTGGAGCAGGTTTTCATGCAAGATTAATCTTTCTCTATATCCTGACTAGTATGTCCTCTAGCTGAAAAACATCCCCGTTGCATTATGCTTCAATGTAGAGATGCAGGTGATTCTTCATGTCTCTAAGGTCTTTAACATGGATGTATTTGATAAGAAAAATTTAATGTTTTTAGGAAATTACATCCAGATTTTTAGCAGCACTACATAGTGTGAGTGTGTGGTCATGGACTATCAAGTCCATTGCATCATGTACATTATGTACCCAGTGACTAATTTGGTTCTTTGACCAAAATTGGAAATGCAGTACTTCCCTCCTCCCAGTGTGGGTTATAAATGTGAGGAAGCTGGTTTGTGTTTTATTCTTCACACACTCTATAGGAGAAGAAACAATGCTCTCAGAACTTGAGTGTGCGGTTTGTTTACCGGACTTACAACACGGGCCCGAGGTGCCCCCTGCAGCTGGACTGTAGGCACAGCTTCTGTGAGAGCTGCCTGCTGGCCCTCTCCAGCCTCCCCAATGAGTTGTACTTAAGGTCAGCCTGTGGGGTCATCGTGTGTCCGTTCTGCCGGTGCCACCCCCATTACGGAGGTGACAGGGCCAAGACAAGCCTAAGAGTGGCTGAAAGCATCCGTAATCTGTTGCTGACTTCAGGGGTCCTGGAGAAGGAGGATGAGGCTGAGGACGGGGAGGACAGCCAGGTGGGACCAAGTGAGCACCAGTCCTTTCTGCTGTCTAGGAGCGCAAGGATCCAGAAATCTTGCAAGGAAGCTTGGAAGAAGTTTAACATGTCAGCTTTCATTTGCTCTTCGGGACATTACAGCAGCTTTGACGCAGGCTATCTTATTTAACTCTCCTTTCTTTATGAACAATATTCATTGTAATGCAAGCCAAGTGGGCTCATTGTGCACTTTGAATGCACCACAGATGATATTTTTTCCACAAAATCCAAGTTAAACTGATTTAGCCTGTATTTAAAAATCTGTATTTCCAATAATAATATATCTAGAACTAGATGTATCAGATCAGCATACCTTAACTGACAGCAGAGGCAAAGCTACTCCAGAAAGAAGGCCAGGTGAAAAGCATTGCCTCCAATCAGACTCCTGATCGGCACCAGAGCAGCGACACTCCTTGTTTGCTTGACAGGTAAAATAACTGCAGCAGAAACCACAGAGGAAGTTGTTCATCATGCTACATGTCACCAGGTAAATTTGAAAGGGGGTTGGTGCAATTCTATTATTATCACCAGTGGCAGCAATACTCCAGTGTTTTATATGTCACCATCTGCAGACTGCTGTTTGTCGTTGTGCTGGTCTGTGCAGCTGTCATGTCATTGATCATGTGTTCTCCTCCTGCAAGAGGTGAGCCCAAAACAGGCCACAATCCGGTAGCTCCACACAGAGCTCTTCAACTGTCATGATCATTTTGTTTCAGACATGCTTAACACGTTACATTTCCGAGTTTCACCAGCATTTTTTAAGGATGAGTTAAGGTCTAGCAATTGATTGATAGCTTAGAAACCCAGCTAAACTTGTGAATGCAAATGTCCAACTGTTGATCGTTTCACTACTTTTTGCACAACTTAAGTACTGTTATATAACAAGGAGCTGGACAGCAAAACTCACAACAGGTGTGTGATCCAACAATCTAAAAGAAATTTTTTTTGTCACACTGGTTATTCATCTGTATCTCTGTTGGAACCTGCTGACGTCAAGCTGCGACACTCTGAGCTCAGTGGCTTGTTTGAAGCCTCACAAACACACAATGGCAAGGTAGTGTTGGTCAGTTATGTTGTTTTTGTCTCAGGAAGTCAAAATGTGAACAGCAAGGACCAGAGCAGGGGTACTAACCTTTTTGACCTCAGGGCCCAATTTTATTTTTATTTTTTCTTACTACAGAGCTGCCACACAAATATTAACACTGAATTCGTAATCTTACTTTTGATTTTAATTGTATTCAATAATTATATTTAACCTACTTATAGTTTAACAGTATACACCTTGTCAAATGATATAAACGCATGTATTAATCACAAACATTATGGAGGCTTATGTCAAGCTGATTACAAAAATAAATACTAATCAAATATACTGCAAGAGAAGGTACTCATGAAACTGATAAAAAATAAATGTACATACAATTACACAGCACTAAATTAACTACATTCTAACTAAATTGTTACAACATGATAATAATGTATCCTAACTAAACTGTTAATAAGATTAAAGTGCAAATGAAAATACAGCTTCACCACTTTAGTCATATTTGTGCTGAAGAAACTTCTCTATGACTTTAGCTCCAGACTTCATGTGTTAGTTTGATATTGTCCTTACTGCCACAAGTGATGGAAAAGTGTATTACATCTGTGTACCAGAGCACAGCTGTGAAACTGATATTTTTTGGCAGCCCAACAATGGTTAGAGGACTGTTTAAATACATAATCTAATTGAAGCAGGACATATATTGGTCCATTTATGGCCCACACGCCTGTTTAGCTCCTTGTTAAAGAACAGAAAGATGTGCATACATTTTTGAAACATTGAATATTGGACATTCAAAAGTTTAGAGAAGGCCAACTTAAGTTCACCTACAAATATTAGGTTTAAGCTGAAATTTCACAGTGTATCCCGAACTTAGTAATTGGAGTAGAGTACAGTAGGAAGGGAATTTATATGGCCCCATCTGTCAAAGTTTGTCTGACACATGAAACGTGACGAATTGGGGGTGGTGCGCTATCTACTTTAGCCGCCAGATGGCAGTACAGTGTTGAATATCTTAAATTGTGTTTTGCAGCTATTCCAACTTTGACCACAGGGTCAGTTGCTAGTTAGAGTGGCGCTTTTCATCAATTTTATCAGACTGCATTTTCCCCAAACCCCACACCTGTCCTTCCTCTCACGTGAGATCCACATAGGAATGGGGCCGTAGGAATACCTTTCCTACTGTAGCTTGTGCTATATTAAAGGAAAAATAATAAATTACCATCTCATAATAATCCCTTATTCATCGCAGTTAATTGATTCCAGACATCACTGTGATAAATGAATTTCCACAAAGTAGGAATTATTCATTATAAATCAAATATTTTCATGAAGCATAAAAAACCTGTTTACGACCTTCTAAATACGTTTTTCAACACCATGAGAGCTCTCTAGACTTAAAATAACACACTTTAGTCACTTTCACACTCTCTTAATCCAATATACTAATGCTGTCTGAGGCCGAGACAATCAGCGCTGAACACTGCTCATTGATTGGTGTTTTTTTGTGGCCAATACTAGTGTAATATTGATATTTTTAGATTATTTAGCCACATTGTGAAACATTTTCATTGTAAATTCCCAAAACGTTACTGGCTACTAATTATATTACTTTAACAGTAACATTTACAGTAATATACTCGAATTATCTTTACAGTAATTGCAGAGCTGTGGCTTTTTATTTAATTACAATAAAGCTACAACTAAATGCTCTAACTTCACAATTGTAATTGTATACAGTTAATTAAAATAAAATTAAAAACTAGGTGCAGTGATTTTTTAGGGGGGTTATTTGCTTTTGGTTTAACAGCATACCGCCACCTACTCTACGAGTGTGCAATGTAGTCTCGGGACCCCCATAAGAGTTTGAATTTACAGTAATTTGTTGTGATTTACAAAGGATAATGATCACAGTACTGTAAAGTAAAAGTTAATTGCGGTGAAATATAAGGATAGCGTAATTTTTACAGTAATTTGTTCTAATGTTATGTCAAATTTTGATTACAGTATTTTACTGTGGAAAAAATATGGTCAAATACTGTAAGATCCTGTTAAAGTTTCACAGTGCATTTTTATGCTTGAAAATGCTCAATTTAGGACAAAAAAATTGTTGAATATGCTTAAAAAATATACCTCCAAAAAGAATGTGGCGAGGGACGGCTGTATAATGAGATAGAATAATGGGAGAAGACTTAAATTAAATTAGCACACAAGTCCATCATGTGCCCTCTGCAGCAGTTGCATGTAATAATTGTAAATATATAACTACATCCAACCCATAATTTTCCGGCCTGACAATTATTTTGCATCTTCAAAAATAAAAAATAAAAATAATCAGTTAAGCTCATTTTCTTGCAGCCAGTCCTGCAGTGAGAGTCCGAGGAGTGAAGAGGTCATTGTATTCTGCGTATCTGTCGCCCTCTTCTGGACGTCAATCAAGCCAGGGAGCTTTGAGTGCAGATTCCAAAGCAGACATGTCAGGATCCTCAAACCACCTTCTGCCCAGTCACCCTCAGCACAGAGGACAAAGCAAAAGTATGTACCCAGCCTTCATCAGGAGACCAGCTCCTTTCATAGCTGGTCATTCGTCACATCAGAGCTCCAGGAACCCGACAGAAGATGCATTTGAAGATGCTTCCAGAGTGGACACGAGCAGAGGAGGTAGAACCACATGGAAAACATCATCTGGACGCTATATGAGTGCTTTGCTGTCAACTCCGGCAGGGCGTCACGGAGGTCACAAGGACACCGAGGAGCTCTCACCCAGTGAGAGAGATGCCAGTTGGAGACCAAATAAGTTCCAGTCGTTTCTCTTCAAAGACTCACAGCCACCTTTAGTTGCAATTAGTGCACAAGATGATCCAGCATATAGACCGCAAGATGAAGAAGTTAAAGAGTACAGTCCTTATTTAGTGCAATCAGACAGTGAAGAAGAACATTTGTCACTTTTAGCTGCCATCTCTGGAGGTGTCAAAGGCGCATCGTTAGGAAGCTTACTGCCCCCTGTTGCACATTTTCACTCAAGCAGTAAAAAATCATTCAAGTCAGATGCTATGACCACCAGAAGGCCTGTATCTGCAGAAAATAAATGGGTTTTTAAACATGCTAACTGGGCATCCTCTATGGCCTTTCCTGGCTTCTCTCCAGCAAACAAAGGCCATACATTCAAAATAACCAACGTTTATCCCTCGTTGTCATCAAAATACAGTTTCAGCCAAAGAAGAGCCTTTCCGTCCGGCCGGCAGAACACCTCAACTGTGTCCCAGCAAGCCAGAATCCTGGATCTCAGTCTGCTCAGGGGCTACAAAGAGAATCAAACCTTGGGCTTTTCACCCTTTAGCACTTTAAAACCAGCAGAGGTCACCAAATTATCATCATCGAACAAGTCTGTCGTCCAACAGATTTTTGAAGGTTTGGAACCCTCTCAGCTGAGACATCTTAGTGCGAGCACAATTCCAAACCAGGCGCAAAATGAGTCCAACAGCAAAGAAATGCAAAATGAAAAGCAAAGAGCAGCGTTTTCACCCCCATCACTCGGCTTTGTGGTCTCATCAGCTTCTCTCAGGCCAGTGGGCGGCGCCAAAATCACTGAAAAGGGAGCAGGATTGAGGCCTAATGGCACATCAAGGAAGCTTGCTGAGAGGAGAGCCAGGCTCCTCAGCACTTTCACCAGCAGTACAGTGAGAGGCGTACGCGTCCATGCAAACGACACCAAATTCAAACATTTCAAAATGCCTGCTTTTGAGAACTGGCCCATAGTCAGGCGGCCCAAGAAACCAGCAAGTAGGAATGTCACATTGGAAAGCTTCACATCAACAACACAGACGCCTGGCACGGCATCTTTTCCAAACAGCTTGGAGGAGTTGATGCAGGGCAGAGACAACACAAGTTGGGACGCACGTGGTCCAACCATGCAGAGTGAGAGCAACACTACAACATGGCAGATGTTTAATGACACTGAGCTGTTGGACATGGCTGATAGTTTGGAGACTGAGAGTGAGGCTCTGGAGGAAGATTTATTGGAACTACATTACCTCCAAATTTCAACAATTAACACGTCCTTCAAATCAATTAATAACCTGGATGCAAAGCAGGAAGAATGAACCAATAAAAGATGGAGAACATGTGTGGATGTGTAATAAAATTTGATTCCACATGTTTCATAATATGAATACACCAGGAATGATAACATGCACCCCAACTGTCGTCAGTGATATTACAATTACGAAATATTGAAATTGGTGCATTTGCAATCAGCTAAAATTATGAACAAAGCAAACTATAAACTGCTACCCAAAAATTTACAATTATTCTCAACAAAAGAGAAATGTAACCTAATAGTAAAATGAAATTTAAATAATTTGCATGTATGTAAAATACTAAAGACCTTTAACATATCCGTATGTGGAATTAAAATATGAAATGGATTAAGTAAGGAAATCGAAGCACTAAAATGATTCAGTTCTAGAAATTGATCAAACTACAAGTGTCTACAAAGAGGAAAAATTATAAACATATCGAACCTTTTGAAAAAAAAAGAGATAATCTCATAGATCTTCTGTATGAACCATAAATTACTTAACTATTTATTTTTGAGAGCTTTAATTATTGTATATATAGGTTTATATGTCTAATATTTATGTATTTAATATTTGTTTATTTATCGTATATTCATTTATTTATTCACTGTTCTGTTACAAACAGAACAAAAAAATGGGATAAAACTACTATGACATTAAAAAGGGGTAGGATTAAATAAGCTCTGCTTCTTCCTATTCCTTTTCGGACGTGCTGTAATGAAACAACTGGGAATATGTGATGCATTTTATTACAATTGTATGCATGTTCGAAATAAACTGAAACTGACTAACTAAAACTTCATATGTTGGACTCCCAGGGGGTGATCAAGGGTGATGGGTCCAATGCAGAGAATAATTTTGCCACACATAGTGTGTGTGTGTGTGACAATCATTGGTACTTGAACTTTTAACTTTAATTCACTTCAAATGTGCTTTGTTTAACACTGCACTGTAATTTTAGGATGTTAGGTCAAATCGGCAAGTTGGCATTTTCAGGGAAGTGACAAACACGTGTGTAAAATTAAGCAAAATTGGTTGAAAAACGTGGCCTATAAATAAATAAATATATCCTTATTAAGGCTAATTGAGCCTTTGGAAGCTGCACTATTCTGCCTATAAAGCCCTTAAAAAACATCCAAACACCTCCATTAAGGTTTATGTAAATATGTACAGTATATAATGTAACAACAGGCACATTTATAAACACATGTAATGTTTACGTATTTTGATCGTTTTAAGCACGCACGGCGCATTAATTTAAAAAACGTATCACAACGTTCACTTTTGTTTTAACAACATAACTGATTACTGCTCCCTGCAGACTTCATGAGAGCCAACAAACATAATAAAACATCACTTACTGTACAATGTCTGCTGTCATTAGGATGCTGACTACTAGGATTTTCATATATTCCCTTTTAGATAAAGAATAACTGATAATCCGCACAAAGAAAAGGGGGGTGAAACTAAACGTCTTTTTGTGTCGTTCTCGACATTTCCGGGTCAAAGTTGGCTGTCAACGTGTACCAACTAGTCGAAATACGTCCTCGTTCTTCTACTTTCCAAGTGAGAGGCATGATTTATGATCTACAATAAAGTTTGACGAGCAAGGAAATGAGGAAGCAGCTGATCAGTCGATCATGTCGACATAGCCACATAAGCTTGTGATCACGACGCCAAATGGTTCGTCTGCGTTGGCGCTTATAATAGTATCACCAATACTTGGTTAATATTCAAGTCAGGAAATGTAAATGGAGTATTTTTGGCGTTTTTTGGATGCTTTTTTGGGGTTTTATAGGCAGAATAGAGGACCTCCCGCTGGCTCTGCTGTAAACAGACTTTTATTTACGTTTATTTACACGTTAGAATGCATTAAAAAATACATCCGTTGTCATGTCTTTCATAATGATTGTGAACGATAGGCAAAATTCCAAACCAAGTCCAGTTTCCCCTTTCGGCTTCAGTTATGGGAATTAATATTTAAAGATGTTTTATGATGTACAAATCACACTATAGTGTCGATTAAAAATTATGACAACCAACCCCGTTTTCCAGATAATGGTATCGTAAATGTAATCGGTGTGCCCAACTACCTACTCCCCTATCAGAAATACAAAATGGTTCGTTACATCTGAATAGCTGCAAACTGAGCAAGGAACAGTTCACTCAACACAGATGTCAAAGTGTCATCAAAGCTCACCTTTTAGCATTCATGCACAGCACCACCATTTTAAAGGATGGAGTGTCATGGTAAATCTATCTGTAGCAGCAGAAGAGAAAGTTTTGTTTAAGTTTCCCTTTTGGACCTCATTGCACGTAACTGCTACTTCTGTAAAAACATTTGAGTCTAATCTTAAAACTCATTTATACACCCTTGCCTTTAAATAGGCCCCTTTTTAGACCAGTTGATCTGCCGTCTCTCTTTTCCTGCGTGGAGAAGTTATCAGATCAGTTTCCATGGAGGATATGCTAGCTGTTCCAAGTTGGGACCCGGGGTGGACCACTGCTCTGTGCATCAGTTGGTGACGTCTCTGCGCTGCTGACTTGTCTACATGCAAGAGGATCCCCTGCTGGACTGGACTCTCATGTTATTAACCGTATCGACTCGGCATTCATTGCACCGGTCACCAGAGGGGAGGCGGGGGGTGTCTCCCCATTGGGTTGAGTTTTTTCTTGCCCTGATGTGGGATCTGAGCAGAGGATGTCGTTGTGGCTTGTGCAGCCCTTTGAGACATTTGTGATAAAGGGCTATATAATTAAACTTTGATTGATTGATTGATTGATTGATTGATTGATTGATTGATTGACTGACTAAAACTCATATTAGGGGATGACACACATCTCATGTACACTGAAAGTTGAATTTGGTATAGAGCAGGGATTCTAAAACTGTGGTACGTGTACCACAGTACATGGGCTCCATCTAGTGGTACGCCAAATAATCCCTTGATTAAAGTACAGTTGTTGGGTTTTTACTATATCCAAATACAGTGTTACTATTCAAACTGTTTAATGTTACAGTGGCCAATAATATTAATTATACTTGTTAAATAAAACCTCTGCCTTGTTTTTAATGAATAATTAGGCCAACTATGCTGTTGGTCATAATGGTGCCACTTGGACAGCCACGTTTTTTTCTGAGGTGGTACTTGGTGAA